>NW_028258414.1:8771428-8925000 GCF_053883595.1 Heterocephalus glaber | reverse complement strand
GCTCAACATGTCTATTGTGAAGCAGGAAGTTGGAATTCAGCCTGACTCTCAAGCATTTGGGTGAGGTCTAATTGAGAAAGACATTTCAAAGAACAAATATTTAGGAATGAGGAGTTTCTGCTGATGGTCTCTCCGGCTGAGCACAAGTGCCTTGCTTTTAGCTTGATCCTCAGAGGTGGCAGCAGACAATGCCAGAGGACCCGGTCAGCGATGTTGAGATCACAGTCCAAGTATGAGGGAACAGGTCCCATGTAACCGGTGAGGAAGAGGAGAATCAATTAATGAAATGCAGATCGAACATTGATTGGACACCCAACCTCAGGATAGGCATAATGAGGGCAGGGAATAGGACTTGTTACATATTGTCCATAATGGTTAGCTCATGTATCTGTAGTGATGAGAGCCCTTGACTGGAGTGGGTATCAGTGCTGCAAGCCTCAGAAAACCTGAACTCTACTACTGGCTGAAACAATAAGGAACTTAGTATCTCTCTTACCAACAGGTGCGGGCTCTTTCTGTGTCAAGGTTCTTTCTTTCAGTGGTTCAAGAGCATCATCCAAGACTCAGGTGCTTTTCATCTTTCCTGTTCTCAAGGTCACAAGATGGCTGCCACAGTTCCAGCTGTTTCGTTCTCAGTATCTTGTGTGCAGGCAGTAAAGGCAGGAGGGGAACCTTTCCCAGAAATTCCTGAGCAGACTTCCTCAAGTCTTCTTAGCTGGAAATGGGGAATCACATGTCATGCTTAAACTAACCACAGGCAAGAGAAGGAGGTTATCATAATCATCTTGGTTGGGCCTCAGAGAGGAACTAAAGTAGGATGCTTTTAGAAAGGAGGAAAGAACAATCAATAGTTCTGGCTGTAGATTTCAAGACCTGGGTTTGAATTCTCTATTCTTTTTCAACCATATGCCCTTGGGCATAGTATTTCACCTTTTGTGCCTCAGTTTACTCATGTATACAATGGAATTTATTGGGAAGATGATTTTTTTTTTTTTTTTTGGTATCGGATTGAACTAGGGACCTTGCGCTTGCAAGGCAGGCAGTGGAACCACTGAGCTAAATCCCCAGCCCTGGGAAGATGAATCTAAATGAGCTCAAAATAGTATTTGATTGGTACAAGAGAGGTAGAAGATTATTTAAAGATTGGACAGTGGACATCAAAGAATTTATAACCTCATGCAGGAGATATGTGACCATCAACTAGAGAGCAGAGACAAAGTAAATAATTAGGACCCTCAGACCAATCGTCGTAGGAGGAGTAGTGTCCATGGGAGCCGAAGTAGTTAGGGAAGGCTTCCTGGAGGAGGTGGTTCGCTGTGCGTACGGAGCTCCCAGGAAGTATGGGTGGGTTCTCAGCTCCTTCTGCCCACCACATCATACTTCCTCTTGCTCTTCTTTTCTCAGTGGAAACTTTTGGCTAAAATAAGATCTTGTCTCTGCAATCATAGCAGCTTTGATAGTGTAAATATGGTCGGCTCTGACCAGCAGGGCTCTGGAAGGCAGCCCTGGAGCCCTGGATTTCGGTCCCTGGTGCCTTACCAGCTGTCTGAGCAGGTTGCAGCTGCTGGGCGAATGCTGTCCTGGGCAGTGGTGTTTGGTCGCCTGGCTTCCATCCTGAGGTCTACACACTTAGAATGAGATCCAGTGTCTTCCGGGCTCTCAAGCCTTCTCTCACTGTCTTCCCCAAGCTCGGGCTCAGAAGCTTAGCAGACTCCCAGCCCTGCTCCCACTATTGGAGGACCAGATGCCCCTTTGTCTCCATTATGTTTCTTGGCTATGTCTCCTTGCTGCCATGAAAATTCCCCTTTGTCTGGGTTCTTTCCACCTTGCTAGGCTCCTCCCTGTCTGTCCCCCGGGGGCACGGTGCATGTCTGCGCATGGGACATGCGTGTCCCAAGCCGCCTGTAGGCCACTGTCAAGGGGACAAGTGTGGGAATTCTAGCGTAGAGGTGGCCGTGGGGCCAGAGCCCCTGTTGTTCTCTGTCATCTTCCATCTCCTTTGCTTCTGGGGCATCCCAAAGCATGATATGTATCGGCTCACTGCCGTACATTTTTCTCTCATAGAACTCACTGGGTGAAGCCCAGTCTTCCTGTGCACACTGCTGTCTCCTCAATCTGCCCACATCCCTGTCCCCATCCTGCCGCTGGACTCCCCACCATGGTTGAACCCAAACTCATCCTTTCCTTGGAGACCTGTGGTAGAGCCACATCCACACTAGTGCTACCAGTGCCTGCAGCTGTCCCCAGGTATCTGTAACCATGATCGCCACACACAGGGTCCTCACTTCACACCGTGCTGGTGTCATGGTGCACCATTGTCTTTCTGATTGAGCTCGAAGGAGGGGTCGGGTGGGTCCTTCTTGTACCGTGTGTGTGCATGTGTGTGTTGTTGGGATTGAACCGAGGGTACCACACATGCTAGGCAGTTCAGTGTGCAGCCATTGAATTAATAAATCACAAGAATAGAATATTTACCTGAGAAATCATCCTTTCCACCTTAACTTCAACTGGGGGAAGGGAATAAAACTAACAAATGTGTCTTTTTAAAAAATTAATTTTATTGGTACATTTTAGGTATACAACATAATGAAAAAACGAGCATTTACTTTTTTTTTTTTGGTACCAGGAATTGAACTCGGGTACTTTTGCTTGTGAGGCAAGCGGTGGAACCACTGAGCTAAATCCCCGGCCCAAGTGTATGTATGTTGGGGACTACTTTCAGAGATTTTTGGGCACTGTTTTAACTCACCTTATAAGAGACCTGTGAAGTCAGATGAGCATACCAGGCGGTGTGCAGAGCTCTCTCCACCAGCAGGGGGCGGTAGGAGCAGTGCCTGTTCTTAGCGTTTATCTCCCGCTTGTTGCTGACAGTCTCCCCTCCCCAGGTGCTCCTTCCTCTAATTTCTTTTCCTTGTGTCTCACTGTTTCACTGTGTCCCCAGGACTGACTTTGGGATAATTCAGGAAACTTCTAGATTCTCACGGTGGACTCTGAACTTCCTGGGGGAGCAGCTAAGTCCTGATACTTGATGCGGAAGAGGGGTGAATGGGGAGGACTGAATAAAGGTCCCGAGATCTCAGAAGGCTTTGGATGACAGAGACAGGCGACCCCCTTCCTTCCCTGGAGGGAGGACGGGCGGGAGCAGTAACTGGCTGCCACTGTCAGGGTTTCACAGTTTGGGACACTCTTGGAGTGTGTTTGTTTCCTGACTTGTGACCTACAACTTTGTAAAGTAGATTATCACCCTCAGAAGCAGGTCTTAGGTGATTCAGGGGCCTTGCACCAGGTCACCCCAGCCCTGGTGCCTGAGGGAAGCTGGCCCTGGGGGTCGCAGAGGAGGTGGCTGGCCTGGTGCCTCTGGGATCTACCTGGCCTCAAGCAAACATTGTTTCAACCCCATCCTGGCCTGGGACCTGCCCTCCCCTGCCTGCCGGGCATGCTGTGTCATCCAAACTTAAAATAATACAATAAATAAAAACACCCTGCAGAAGGTGAGCAGTAATCTACATATGCAAATAAATGGCATGTCAGTCCCTATGAATATTAATTTGGAAAGGGAGTCTGAGGCCCTAAAATACAACGATTTGGCATTTTGCAGCTCCTCTGGCTTGGATAATCATGGCCTTTATTTTAAGGCTGCCCTGCGCCCAGCTGCTTCCTTTCCAAGGCTCTCTGGGTTCCCAGGTGCATGGTGTCCCAGGTTGGTGGCCCAGAGGCCCAGGGGTGTGGTGACCACTTCCCTGGGGCTGCCCTCACCCTGCCCCCTGCCTGGCTGGGCACAGGCCTTAGCTCCTCTCAGATCCCAGCGTAAGTAGAGTCTCCAGGGCTTCAGGCTCTTGTGTTGTCCCGGAGCCTGGAAGGCGGGAGAGGGACATAGCTGCAGGGTCTGGGCCAGTGAGTAGAGGGGTAAGTAGAGGGGGACCAGGAGAGGGTGGGTGACTCACCCAGCATGACTCTGAGCTGATGGCAGGAAGTGAGAACGCTTATTCATTCTTTGCTCTGAAAAGCACATTTCTTTTTGTGTGTGTGTGTGTAGGAGCCAGTGGGCAGGGTGGCATTTAAAGTTTGTATACTTTTGGGGAAAGAGTCATCCTTCTATTATGAACATTCACCCAGAGACAGGTGGCAACTAAAAAATCTAGCCTTCTGTCCCATTTGGGTTGAAAAGAGAGATCTTCTTCCCCCACATTTCCAAATTAGATTCTGCATAGAGGAGAGTTACTTTGGGTTTGCATCCCGGAGAACCCCTAGCCAGAGCTGCAGCAGGATGGGGATGGAAGAACTGGGCGGCTGAGGAAGCCACAGGAGGTTAAAGACTAGAGAGGTCACCACGGGGCAGAGGTAGGAAGTGACAGCTATTTCTCTGTCACACTTTGTGTGGGGAAGGCTTTGCTGGAGCAAGACCGAGGAGCTCTTGTTTTGTTTTTGGTTTTTTGAAGACAGGATCTGGCTATGTAGTTCAAACTGGCCTTGAGCTCATTATATAGCCCAGGCTGGCTTCAAACTCTTGGCGATCCTCCTGCCTCAGCCTCCTGAGTGCTGGGATTACAGGTGTGCACCATCATGCCCGGCTATCAGAGGGGCCTCACCAGGTACAGTTAAGTCTTGGGCTGGGGCGTGGCTCAGTGGAGAAGCATTTGCCTAGCGTTGCCAAGAAAAAAGCAAATAAAAAAAGCAAAGCCAGGTCTTTAGGTCTCCCTTGCTCTTTGCCCCTGTGTCTGGGTCACCGTTGGGCCTGTTGGATGAGGGTCAGTGACTGCTGGATGTGAGCCCCACCCCTCACCACTGCTTTGGGAAGGTGAAATCAGGGCGCACAGTGGCTGTTCCATGGGCACAGCATTGGTGT
Source organism: Heterocephalus glaber (assembly GCF_053883595.1). NCBI lineage: Eukaryota > Metazoa > Chordata > Mammalia > Rodentia > Bathyergidae > Heterocephalus > Heterocephalus glaber. Next base: position 8,920,154 of record NW_028258414.1, on the reverse strand, counting down.
CGGGTGCACAGAATTCTTTCTTTCCCAGACAAACCCCTTTGGCGGGCTGCACTGGTCGGAGTGGGCGTGTGTCCATCCATGTTTGGTGTTTGGGCATGTGTTTGTGTATTTGTCTACTTTTATGCATGTGTCTGTTTCTGAGTGTGGTGTGTAGGCATGTGTGTGTGTGTGTGTGTGCACACGCGTGTGCAGTGCAGACCCAGTGTGACCAGAGGATCTCAGCAGGATGGGGAAGCGTCACAGTGCAGAACGCCCAGACCTGGTCACCCCTTCACCTCCTGTCACCTCCGACCAAACCTCGGGGGTCCCTGTACCCTCCCTGAGTGCCCTCTGTCCGCTTTCCTCAACCTCCCTCTGGAGGCACTGGGCGTGGAGGCTGCTGAGTGGCAGCCCCGGCCCATTTGCATTTGTGTTTGCATATCATTTGCATCGTCTTTATAGGCCCAGCTTTCAGTTCTGCAGTTTTCAAGATAAAATGTAGTTGCTCTCTTTGAAGGTCATTATATTGAGGATATTTTTTTTTTTTCTTTTTCTTTTATTCTTTCTGGTGCAGAGCTCACTCCCACAGTTGGGCTGCTGGGGCCGGGTGGAAGCCCCAGAAGCCTCTGATTTCCCCTTAGCCCTCTTCCCCATCCACTTCGCCTCCCCGGACCTCCAGTGTAGGGGACACTGTGATGGTCGCTGAGCAGAGGGCCTGGCTCATGGGTAGAGGCCCAGGGACTGGGACAGCAGGGAACGATTTTCTCAGCTACGGTAATGGCTCCGCTCAGGTTCCTGGCCAGGGACAAGCAGTGTCCAGCCTGGGTCTGTCGCCTGCTTCTCGGCCCCCTCTGACCTCTCTGTCCAGGGAAAAGGAAGGACACCTGGGACCTTCAGCCCCTCTACCTGTCCCTGGCGGGGCTGGCCTTGAGGGAGACAAAGGAGACAGACAAGCACCTTCTGCATAATTAGTGATGTTTCTGAAGCCACACGGGACACCTAAAGGCCACACCGGTCTTCCTCCCGACCACGTGCCCTCTTTAGACTGCATTGAGTCCTGGCTCTGCTGCTTACTAGCTGCATGTGTGACAAGTGGGTTCACCTGTTTAGCGCCCCTCCCCTCATCTGTCAAAAGGAAATGCTAATAACCTAATATTAATAAAGATACCTAGAGCTGTGAAGATCAAATGAACCATGCAGGTAAAGGGCTTAGCTTGGTGCCTGGAATACAGAAAAGACTCAGCAGATGTCGGCATTGCCAGTCCCCACTGGGCTTGTTAGAAATAGTATGTCTTTTACACTCTAGTATAAATTGTGCATCAACATCCCCTCCGATTAACAGGGAGTGGGCTCGAATTCCTTCACTGTCTTTCAGGAAGTCCAGTTCAGGGGGATTCGAACTGCTGTCACCTTCTCTGAGTGAAAGCATTTGCAAAGACAGCTCAGAAAGCTGGAGAATCCTTTTCTGTGTCTTCAAGGATCCAGGGCCCCTCTGTCCCCTGGTGGAGAGATCAGCAGGATCTAGTCTCCTCAAAGTCAAGCAGTCTGTCTGCTCTTGTGGATTTTCGGGGTGGTAATGGGGATTGAGCCCAGGGCCTTCATACTGACCTACACCGCCAGCACTTTTTTATTTTTTATTTTGAGACAGGGTCTCACTAAGTTGCTAAGTTTCCCAGGCTGTGCTCAAACTTGGTACCCTCCTGCCTCGGCCTCCCATTCGCAGTGCTGGGATCACAGGCCTGCATCACCACGCAGTTTCTCTTGCACCTCTTTACTGTGAGCAAGGTCCTACTGGGCACCAGGGGCCACCTGTGGCTGAGCAGGTCACGGGTTCCCCTGAAAACAGAGTTTGAGACAACACTTCATGTTGCTGCTTTATGGGGGGACCGGGGGTGTGGACTCCCAGCAAAGAGAGGGAGAGGAAAAGGGAGGAGAGGCAGGAAGCAGGAAAAGCAAACCCATGACCCCCATACAGGTCTCAGCCAGAGAGGAGAAAGTGCTTCCTGGTGAGGTGTGAGCGCTTACTTCGCTTTGAACCCAGCTCTGCCCTTCAAAAGCTGGGCGACCTTGGATGTGCGACTCCACCCCATTCAACAGTGCTGTGTGCCAGGTCCAGCTGTCCACTAAGGACAGTGTACAGCAGTGACCACTAAGGGGGCGGACCCCTTCCCCGTGACGCTCACGTTCTCCTGGGGGATGCCCAGCTAGAAACAAACTACGTTAGATGATGGAGACTTTGAAGGTTAGGAAGATGAAGAAGAGCAGGAAAGGAGGAGGCAGTGTGGGGTGGGGGCGGGGCTGCGGGTTTGGGTAGTGGTTAGGTTAGGGACCCCCAGGAAAAGGGAGGCCAGGGCCGGAAGGAGGGGCGAGGGCAGCAGTGTTGCTGTGTAGGCGCACTGCTCCGAGCCTCAGTCTCCTCGCGCCTCCTGTCGGGGTTGTGGTGGCCGCTCCCACCCCGGGCTGCGGGGAGTGTTGGGTGAGTTGGCCCTTGCCTGGCCTACAGTGACTGCTGCTGTGACTGCCGCTGCCACTCAGGGAGGAGCCGGTCCCTGCGGTTTGGGGCAGCCACCCAGGCTCCAGCCTGCAGGGTTTTGGGGGCTTTGGTTTCCCCAGGAGTGGGAGCCACTTTTCTCCGGTCTTCCCGGCTCCTCATTAAAGGAGGACCCACAACTCGCGTGCAAGCAGCAACCCTTGCGTTTCCTTTTTAGGCTGGCAGTTGACTCCCGGGGGAATCGCACAAGCGCCTTCAGAGAAATCCAGGTTTAGGAAGCGGCTCCCAGCCTCAGGTGGGCAGGGGCTTATGGGGAGGAGTTGCCCAACCGGAAACCCTGGGCCCCTGGGGCCGAGGTTGAGGCCCTGGGCTGCTCCCTGCCCTGCTCCGGGCCAGGTGACCATCTGGCTGTCATCAGCAGGCACCAAGAGTCCTTCAGCAATTGGGATGCTGTTATTTACTGTCCCCGAGGCTTTGGTGCTTGTGATTTACTGCTGCTGCAAGGCCTGGGGACCTGAACCCCCGTAGCCCTCCGATAGATATTACATCCAATCAATCCTCTATTACTATGCAAATGCATCCTATAGGCTACTGATGTCTTTTCCTTTCAAACACTTACTACATAATTAATGATCCTTCTAATGCCAAAGAAGACACCAACCCAGGAAGCTTCCTGCTGTAATTTATACTCCTACATGGAAGATCAGCCCCTCGCTTCCCTCCCCTCCCCGCTCTCAGGTGAGGCTGCACCGGCTAGAAGTGCCCTCCACATAGGGCTAGGCCTAGCAGGACAGTGGCTTCATACAGGAGGGTGCCAGGTGCCAGTGGCTGCATGACTTGCTGAGAGGGAGGGGCATCCTCTTCTTGTCCTGCTCTGCAGATGAGGAAACAGACCAGAGAGGGGACCACCTTGCCCAAGGTCACACTTAGGCCTCTCTGTAGGCTGGTGGATCTCGAAGGATAATTTGTAGTTTCTTTTTTCTTTTTTTTGAAACAGGGTCCCACTGTGTAATCCACTGTGAACTCTATGTAGCCCAGCCTGGCCTCTAACTCACAGTAGTGCTCCTGCCTCAGCCTCCCAAGTGCTGAGATTACAAGAGTGCGCTGCCACACCAAGCACGGGCTCAGTGTTTCTTAACCTGTGCCATGGCAGCCACTGTTGCGGCTCTGCTGGATGAAATGAGAATTGCTCAGGGCTATGTCAGGTCCTGAGAACACGCTGGCCAGGTTCCCTATTTGCAGGTGAAATGGTGACAACGCGATCATTTGTGCAGCCTGGTGGCCTTTTATTGGGGGCAGTGATTTGAAGGAAGACAAGCTGTGGGACTCAGTGTTGTCAGGGCCACAGCTGTTCTGGGCAGGCAGCACCCTGGGAAACCCCCACCTCATCCCAGTGCACCCTGGGAGTTTCTTCAGGCCTCTTGGAGCTCCTGTGTGGATCAGGGGTAGCGCTGGCCTCTGGGATGAGTGTAGGTGGCCCTGTCTGCAGGCAGTGCATCCAGCGGGGTGAACAGACGCTAAGCAGTGTGCCTGGTGCCCTGAACCGGAGCCTGTGGACAAGAGGAAGGGGTGCGTTGGCCCAGGCCACAGGGCCGCCCAGGACCCAGGAATGAAGCTTGAGGTGAACACCAGTACAAGATGACAAGGACAAGTGTCCTTCTCCCGGGGTGCTCGGGTTCCTCCTCCATTCTCTCCCTGGGGGAATTGGACAACCTGTCCAGGGGAGGAAGAGGAGCTGGAGGCCAGGCTGAGGCAGAAGGGTGCACTGAGTAGTTGGGGGTGTTGGGGAAGCTGCCTGCAAACAGCCACTGGCCCTGGGTGGGCCTGGGTTCCCGGGGTCCGCTTGTGGGCCAGAGCACGGGAGTTCTGGCTGCTCTAGCACAGCCCTTCCCTAGTCCGCATGGGCCATGTCCTCTCCCCACTCCTACCGCCTTTGCCCAAGGCCCCCTCCTTTTCTCCCCAGGCTGTGCTCCCCGAGGCAGGCAGAAGGATCTTTCTAAAGTGCTAACAGGCCCATGTCCCCGCCTGTTGGAAACCCTTTAATGGATCCCCGTTGCCCTCTGGATAAAGTCAGAACTCATTAGCACAGCAGTCAGGGCCCAGCTGGCGTTCTTCCTAATCCGCCTCCCCCTCAGGCCTTGGTGGCACCAAGCTGCTTCTGCCCCAGCCCCCAGTACCCAGCGATGCCACTCACCTCCGGGTAGCTCCTGCTGCTTTCACAGTGCAACACCCTCCTGCCGACTCCTCATCCTCCACCACCCGCCAGCCCAGACACAGCCCGCCTCCTCCGGGAAGCCTTCCCTGAACTTCGCTCCTCCTTGAGGCTAAGCAACCCAACTTTGTTCTCTCGATTTACTGCCTTATAACCAGTGAGACCAGAGGAGCAGGGACCCAGGACCTAGCACTGTCTGAGGCATGGCATAGAGCTAAAGGCACACTGGCCTGCTGGGCAGGGCACTTTTGCCTCTGACACGGGTTCTGACATCTCTCTGTGGCTGTCCCTCAGCTGAGGGACAGAGCAGCCAGCTGCAGGGCACAGTGTGAGGCACAGGAGCTCGGCCACCTTGAGGCCTTCTCGGACAGTGGGAGGAGGACCCAGGGTCGCTGGACCATAGAGACCATCGGAGTTCCAGGAAGCTGGGGCTCCTGGGGGTGTTGCTTAGGTACTTGCAAGGTGAGGAGGATCCCGAGACCTGTGGGTAGGCAAAGTCACTTTAAAATAGTTTCATTTCTGTGCCAGCTCGTCTCAAGCTTTAGTACATATTTTGACATTTGAATCGCTTTAATTAGCACCCTGAGTTTTTGTTCCCAACTTCATTTTTCCTCCCAAAGGGATTTAGGAAGAGGAAAATCTTCCAAAAGTGGGTCTCAGGGGACCCCATCCGCGGCCCCCATCCTGCCTTGTGCAGAGTGGGGTGGAGAGGTGTGGGATGGGAAGCCCCCCCTGCTCATGGAGCCTGGACAATGAGATGATGTCACCCGAATCTGGGGCCCCGAAGGTGGGAGGGTGGAGAGGACCTGGTTCGGGGCCAGGAATTACTCTGGGGCTCCCCAGCGAGGCTTGGTGTCCTTGTGGGTAATTTCCATCTTTAATTTCTTAGTGTTTTATGAACAGGGAGTAAATCAGGAGCCCACACCGACTGCTTCATGTAAGGGATTAATAAACTGGAGATTTATGGGGCAGTGGCAGAGGAAGGCGGTGGAAATGGAAGATGGAACGAGACCTGGTTCCCAAGGGGAGAGGTGGCTCTGGGATCCTCCCTCCAAGGTGGGGCGCTCGATGAAGGACTCCAGTTCTTGTCCCTAGGGCTTGGTGTCAGGGATGGGTGCCGGGCAGAGTCTGGGGCCTGACCTGGTTTTCTAACCTAGAACACCAGGCCAGGCCAAGGTCAAAAATCCCTCCCTGGGTTTGTCTAGGTTGGTGGCCTGACACTCAGTCTCAGGGTGACCTATGGATTCAAATTCTGGACCCAGACTCAATCTAATTTTTTTCTCATTTTTAGTACCGGGGATCGAACTCGGGTCCTTGTGCTTGTGAGGCAGGTGGCGGCACCACTAATTAAACCCCCGGCCTCAATCTAATTTGATGCTTAGAGCCCCAGAAACTGAAGTGCACATTCTTTCTGGCAGTGGGAGTTAGACTGCAACTAACAGAAAAGCATGATATCAGAGGCTTAAATAATAGGAATCCATGTCCTTTCTACCTCTCTGGCTGTTCTCTTCAGTTGGCATAGTCTCATAGGAGCACCTCATGGTAGTGAGATGGCTGCGATGGTTCCAGTCATCACATTCAGAAATGTCTAGTAGAAGAAGGAGGTGCCCATCTTTTAATGGATATCTGTTTTTTTTTTTTCTGGTACCGGGGATCGAACTCAGGACCTTGCACTTCCGAGGCAGACGTCGGCACCACTGAGCTGAATCCTTGGCCCTGGACATCTGTTTTTAAGAGTAAGCAATGAGGTCTGGGGATGTAGTTCAGTGGTGAAGTGCTAGCCTAATATGTGTAAGTCCCTGGGTTTGATTCCCAGCAGTGCAAAAAATTAAAATAGAGGTGAATATGATTTCAGTGTGGATAGTGAGGCCTAAGTAGCCCAGACTGAATTTACTAAAGAGAGAGAAAAAAAAGAATTGGGTGTGGTGGCGCATACCTGTAATCCTAGCACTTGGGAGGCTGAGGCAGGAGGATCGCTGTGAGTTGGAGGCCAGCCTGGGCTATATAGTGAGTTCAAGGCCAGGCTGAACTACATAGTGACACACCCTGTCTCCAAAAATAAGAAAAGGGGGGGTGAGGAAAGAGCAAGGAAACTTTCCCAGCAGGCTTCTTCCTATCTCATTGGCCAGAACTGGTTGGTCATATGTTCTATCCTAAGCCAATCACCAGCCTGCTGAGAGGAATAACAGTGATTGGCCGAGAGCAGTGCAGATTGGCCAAGTTAGGCTGGAAGGGAGCCGGGCCCTCTGGGAATGAGGATGGAGGGCAGGCATGTGCTCTAGTGACTTTGGGTGATTTGTTTTTGCTCGCTAAGCCTTAGTTTCCCCACCTGAACTTTTTAATCCTGCTGGGAGCATGGGTTAGGGGCTCAGCAGGGCCTGGCACACAGCATGTGCAGCACGGTGCTGGCAGCATTGCCCGTGTGGTGATCAGGCATGCTGGTAACCGCTAGGGTGTTGGGGGCTGTGTGAAAGCAGACAGTGTGATTGCCTGGAGGGTCACACCCACCTTGGTCAACACCAGGAGAGTGACATTCATACTGTGGAAACCCGGTGGCACACTTGTTAGCAGCCTGGGCCTTCGGACTCCTCCACTCTCCTATCCTGTGCCATCCATAAGATAGGTAACCTCTCTGGGCCTCAGTTTCCTCATCGGTAAGATGGCGATACTGCTCCTCACCTGGTCAGCTGTGGGCAGGCTGAGTGAGCAAGGCAGGAGAGTGCGGCACTGGTTGGCACCGGGCCAGAGCACAGCAAGCCTCCCTCCCCTCTCTGCCCTCTGATGCCCCCGGTCAGAGCCCAAAGATGCCAGGGGCAGCCCCATTCCCTGGGGCATGGGAGGATAAAGGGGCAAAAGTCAGCGTCCAGCTGCCCACGGTGCTGGAGTGCCAGTGAGAAACCAAGGCCATAGCCCTGGATTTGGAGGGGCTGACAGGCCAGGGGCAGAGGACCAGGCTGCGCGGACTCTTCGGAGATGCCTGGGGCTGAGCCTTGGACAGCACAGGAAACTCTACACCCTGCTGCCTGCCTTGACCAGCCTGGCCCAGCAGCAGGGGAAGCCTCGGGGCTGAGTGACCAGGGCCAGTTCAGATGTGTGGACTCCAGCGCACAGATAGGGCGAGGGTCTGGGAAATTGCGGGGTGACCAGAAATACATAGCGAGACCCTGTCTCAAAGAAAAAGGACTGGTGATGCGAATACCTTGAACTTCACTTACGTACTTGAGTGGTTTTTAAAAAGGTCTTTACCATGGGACATTTCAAACAGGCCCTGGGTAGAGAGAGCAGGAGAATGTGGCCCCCCTACCTGCATTGCCCACTTCAGTGATTATTTGCATTTTACCTACTTTGTTTCATCCCCTGCTACTTTTCATAAGGATGATTTTGAAGATGATGTAAAATTAGGTCTGTGAAAGTGCTTGCAAACTTCAAAGTGCTGTACAAACCTAAGTCATTGATCATTACCATTGTTAGGGTCATTACTCTCCTTCCTCAAGTTCAAAGTGCCGACTGATGCAAGGAGTCTGGCATTGTCATTATTAGGCTTAGAGCCTCCTTTCTTCCTTCCTTCCTTGCTCTTTCTTCTCTCTCTCTCTCTCTTTCTCTCTCTCTCTCTGCCGTAGTGGGGATTGAACTTAGGGCCTTTTCATTGAGTTATAGCCCCAGCCCTTCTTTGTTTTGAGACAAAGTCTCACTAAGTTGCCTAAGCAAACTTGTGACCCTCCTGTCTCAGCCTCCCAGAGTGCTGGGATGCAGATATGTGCCACTACTCCCGGCTAGCTGATAGCTCATTTACTGTCTCTAGTCTCATCAGCAAGAAAGCCCACTGAGGTGGCATTTTGTGGCTCTCCCTTTGTAAGTGACTGAGCTGAGGCTTGAGGGTTGTGATCTTTATAACCCAGCCTGTTGCCAGGGACTGACATTCCAGTGGAAAAAGGTGACACAAGGTCTGAGACACAGCCTCACACTCCCTGAAGGTGACAGGGAAGGGCCACACAAGGGGATGGGCAATCTGGAGCTTTCAGGGAAGGAGAGGGCTGAGGAGGCATGTCAGCTGGAGGCTTCCTTCCCTGGAGAGGAAGTGTGGTACCTGCCTGGCCTGGAGGGACACTGTGCCCCTTTAGGATGTGACCATTCAGCACCAGTGCGTGGACGAGCCTGGGGGCTGGGATGACTCTAACTCCCTCTCTTGGAGGAGCAAAGTGGCTGCCCTCTCCTTCCCCTGAGGATGGAGGCAGCCCCGCCATGCCATAACATTCACGGAGACCTCAGTGCAGTCACAAAGCAGAGCTTGGGACCCAGCAAACAAACCCAGAAGCACCCACACTGTCCAGTGGGCCCCCTAGTTTTAATCTTTTTTTTTGTACCGGAGATCGAACTCAGGACCTTGCACTTGCAAGCCAGGTGCTGGAACCACTGAGCTAAATCCCCGGCCCTGGGCCTCCTAGTTTTAATCTTGATTCGTGTCCCCTCCGGCGGGTGCCTGTCCCTGGCCTGGGCCATCACCCTGATCTGCTTCTGCACCTCTCTGCTGTGGCCTGGACTTTACTGAGCACCCCTCTCTCTGGGGGGACCCTCACTGTCCCTCTTCCTTCCCTAGGGCAGAGACCCCTTGAGTTGAAATGGGCGTCCCCGTAGGGCCACCCAGGTCGCCATGTTTCTGCCTCATCAATGTAGAAGGTAGAATTCAGTACCAGATTGTAGCTGTGGTGGAGTAAACAACTTTGTTGGCTGCTGATCTGTTTGGCTCCTCTTTTGCTTTTAAGACATGTGAGCCAGGAGATTTGCATGAAAACATGTATTTCCACTTTCCTTTGAGTACCTGGAAGGTGTGTGGCTCCAGGCCTGCCTGCCTGCTGGTGGCAGTCAGGGACCTGGGTGGTGGCCTCCCTGTCCACCTGAGGTGCCATACCACTGTGTCCCACTGGGTGGGCACCTTGGGCTCAGTGCTGTTCCTGTCCTGCACTGGTGGGCCCTTGGGTTGTGGGTCCCGCCCCAGAGAGCTCCATTATGTTGAGAAGCTACAGGACCAGAGAGCCCTGGCCATTTCTGCTTTACTTATTCCTGGCCCTGATGATGTTGTCCAAGAGCGTTTCTCCTGAGTGACATGTTGGCATCCTGGCAGGAGGCAGGTGCCACCTTCCAGCTGGGTCATTTGCTGAGAGTGTGACGAAGGGACAGAGTTTAGGAGATGAACAGGGCCGCGCAGCACCCTGAGACTGGCTGCTGTGGGGAAAGGTCGCCCCTCCTGGCCTGGGGGCACGAGAGGGTGCCTCATGGAGTCCCTTGCAGTGGTCCTGCTCACTCGCCTGCTCTGCAGTGCTGGACGTGTTTTGATTTGTACAAAATGGGGAAAGTCGTACCTCACAGGGTTGCTATCGGACTTGTTATTATGTCCCAAATTGCTAGTGGTACCAAGGATGAAAGCTATCATTTACTGAGGCTTGCTGTGTTCAGCCACCAGGCTTGGCAATTTCTGTGCATTATCCCGCTTAGTCCTCAGAGCAGCTCTGTGGGGAAACTGAGGCTTGCTCGCTCTGCGAGTCAGCACTACGCCAGGGACTGGCTGAGGTCACCTAGGAGGATGTTTGCCGTGAACCACAAAGCCCAGCTTATTTCCTGTGGACCTAATGCAGGACAGACCCACTGCCTGAGGGTGAGGATGGGCGTAGATACAACTGCACACGTGTGAGCCTGTTTGTGTGTGTGAGTACACACATGTGCCAGACTGCACACATGTGTGAGCTGTTGACATGCCAGTGTGCATGTCTCCATGCGTGTGTCCATTTGCGAATGAGCACTTGTACACATATACCTGCGTGTGTGTCTGTGTTTGTGTCAGTGTGTGCATGAGAGTGTGCCTGTGTGACTGTGTGACTGTGTATTTAGCTGTTCAAATGTATGTCCGTGCTTAAGTGTGTGTGGCCCTGTGTGTGTGTGAGCAAATGTGAGTGTGTGTCTCCAGATGTGGCCCAATGTGACCCCATATGACAAGCCCTCTGGGTCCCCACCTCATACAGGCGTCCTTAGGAAGCTCTGAAGTGATCCAGACCTGGGGGGAGGGTGGTGTTGGCCACCGGGCACGGTCTCTCTCCTGAGCCGAGCTACCTGTGGGGCAGCCGTGGACAGCTGGTTTCACTGCCCCCTAAGCCATCTGGAGCGGGGCTGGGTCAGGCCCTCGCCTCTCCCCATGAAGGGAAATGGCTCCCCAGTGGGCACTTGCTCAAGTTGCTGGGCCACAGCCAAGCGCGACTCCTCGCCAAGCCGCTCACCTCGCTGGGGGAGCAGATGGCAGGGCCGGGCCTTCTGGCGGCTGCTGTGCCCAGCCTGGGCCTCCCAGTCACAGGGCCCTGCTTGTCTCAGGGCCCCAAGGAAGTCAGGCCACGTTGTCCCCACCGTCTCCAGCGCTGAGACAAGCAGAGACCCTCTGGGAGGGGAAGACTGGCAGGCTCGAGCGGAGGGGAGGCAGGGTGGGGAGGAAACGCGGCTCGGGCGATGACTGATTTGATAGGAAGTTGGAAAGACCTGCCCATCACCAGCCCTGTGCATGAGATCCCTGCGGGCATCCTGGGCAAGAGCAGCTCCTCCTCGGACCGCACCTGGACCGGGACAAGCATTTCATCTGTACTGTGCGGTCTTACTGATGAGGAAACCAGGCCAAGAGAGGTGGAGTTCCATGTCCCGTGTCCTGCTGGGGATTACATTCGCCTATCCTGACGCATCTGTCACTTGGGCTGGCCTTCCTGGGCCAGGCAGGGAGCTGACATCCCAAGGGAGGTGGTGATCGGAGAGCGTGGGTGCCAAATAATATTCTATTGTTTTATTTACTGTTCATCAGTCGATGGGGTATTTGGTGGTTGTTGCTTTCTGGCTCTTAAGAAGAATGCTTCTGTGAAGTCTGTGTACGAGGGTTTGCGTTCACATTTGTGTCTTTACTTGTGTAGCGCAGACGCCGAGGAGTGGCACTGCTGGGTCCCCTGGCAGCTCTGGCTCACACTGAGGAACAGGGACACCGATGTCCCAAGTGGCTGCGCCATTTCCCAACCCCACCAGCAGCGTACGAGGTTCCAGTTTCTCCACATTCTTGCCAACATTTCTCATCTGACTTTCTGATGGTAGCGCTCCTAGCGGGTTGGCAGTTTCATCTCAGAGTGGTTTGGATTCACAGTTCCTTGATGAGGCTGAACCTCTTCCGTGTGCTTATTGCTGACTTGTAGGTCTTCCTTGGATAGAAGAATAATCCATAGATATGTCTATTCAGATCTTGTGCCTTTTATTTTTTTCAGTTTTGGGGACTGAACACAGAGCCTTCTCACTGAGCTTAGCCCCAGCCCATTTTTTATTTAGAGATGGTCTCACTAAGTTGCTCAGGCTAGGCTAGAACTTGTGATCCTCCTGCCTCAGCCTCCCAGAGTGCTGGGATTACAGGCCTGCACCACCATGCTTAGCTCCATTGCCCTTTTTAAAAATTAGGCACCAATAAGTTTGTTGAATGAGCAAGACCCAGTCCTTACCCTCAGGGAGCTCCCAGCCCCATGCAGGAGACAGACACGGCTGAGAAATCAGACAGCTCCCGGAGTCGGATTGGTGCTGGAATGTAGACGGGAGAGGCTGCATCTGACAGGATCAAAGAAGGAGGGCTTCCTGGAAGAGGAAGCATTTGGGCTGGGGCTTTGAGTGAGACCCAGGGCATAGATCAGGGATGGAATGGAAGAACTTGCTGTGGGAGGAGAAGGCACAGGTCTAGCTGGGGAGCCGCTGGGCAGGACGGTGCAGGGGCAGGGCAGATGGGACGAGCCAGGCATCCGGAACAGCCGAGAGCTGAGGGGTGGGGGAAGCACAGTGTGGGTTTAAATTTGCCATCAAAACCACACTTGTCCTCGAGGGCTCCTAACGGAGTTGCTGAAGCTGCGCCATGGTACCAGGCGGGCCTTTTTATGTTTTAGTAATTATCCTGTCACCCACCAAAAATAATTTCATCTCAGGAGGCAGGAGAATTCGGTAATACTGCAAACTGCTGCCGCGTTAGAGAGCGGCCTAATTGGGATCCATAAATCCACTTTTTAACAAGCACAATTAGGAATACTTATTGCAGGGCAGCTTGAGGAGATCAGCAGTGCGGGGAGCGGGGGCAGCTTTTATGTGGCCGTGTTGAATGGGACTGAAGCCTTGTTTTGATCCTGGCATCTCAATTAGTCATGGGGGGAAGAAGGCTCAACGTGAAAGTGGAATTTTACCCCAAAAGTTTTCTTCTGAGGAGATTGTTAGGCATTGATAAAGTGGGAAGGTGGAGGAGTCTTGCTAGATTGTTCTTTGAGGGAAAACTGCAAATCCCACCAGTTTGGGGGAAGATAAAGGGGATCCCCACGGATCAGCCTGAGCATATGGACAGATTGTGGGGAGGACAGGCACTCACTTAAGGAGCCTCTGCCACCACCCCAACGTGTAACTTCCAGGTACGCAGCTCTGCTGGCTGAGGGAGGGATGTGGCTGGGCCAGAAGGACAAACTGAGGCTCCAGATGGCTGTGTCCTCCTGCCGGGGGCCTGGAGGTGTCAAGGGCAGTGTAGGGGAGAAGCAGGGATCGGTGGGAGGAGAGATCTGTGTGTGCGGCTCAAGTAGTCTGGAAAGCTTCAGACTGAACTGGGGCTGGGAGGATGGCAAATTGGGGGGACGGGGAGCAGCAGGCCCCCAGCCCTCTCCCAGGACAGTGAGGGGAAGGTGGCCTCCTGGGTGCTGCTGTGTTGGGATCTGTGTGCTCCTGTGATCTCGGTGACCTCTGGGATGCTCTGAGGGTCCTTCCAGTCCGGGCATGGGACACAGACACAGAGTGGCCATCCAGCTGCGGAGCTGCGGGAGGGTGGGCCAGGGGAGGTGGAGGAGGGTCGGTGGCCTTAGTGCGGCAGGTGACAAAGGATGCTTGAGGCGTTGCAGGGGTCTAGGTCCACTTCTAAAGACTACAGAGAGGAAAGGACTTGTGGTTGCTTCTGATAAAAATGAACGTGTGAACGAGGGAGGTAATGAATGCAGGCATCAGGGCATTGTGCTTGGGCTAAGGGAGAGGCCTCGCCTCAGTGTTAGGTGAGCTTGGGGTTCATCCCCATGCCCCCCTTCTTGGCTGTGTCCTCTTAACCTTTCTGAACTGAGGGGTTTTGGTCCACAACATGGACATTCAATGATATTTATGTCACAATTGTGCTGTGAGAATAAATGAAAGAAAATAAGGTGTCTGAGACCCAGTAGGTGGCGAATTCAGGTTGGTTTCTTCCTCTCCTTCATATTCCCTCCACTGGGCTGCATGGCAGAGGATGTGCACAGGGCCAGGCAGGGGTCTGGGGAGCTGCGAGGGCAGACCCAGAAGGCCTGGATTCTAGGCGAACCTGGGTTCCCAGGAGCGCCTTATTTGACCTTGAAGGGGAGATCAAGGACGACAGCCCCGTGCAGCAGTGCACAGGAGGAGTTTCCTGGGCGCTCATATAGGGCTAAGACCACTCGACACCTCGGGGCTCCTCACTGATGCAGGCACCGCTGTCTCCTCTGTTACACATGCGCTGCCTGTCATTATCCCCAGTGAGAATCGCAGGTGAGGGGCCCGAGGCTCAGGGATGGAGAGAAGAAAGGAACTGGCCCAAAGCTAGAGTAGGTAGGAGGTGAAGCCAAGATAGCGCCCCAGAGCCTGCTGGGAGCCACCTTCAAAAAATGTTGCCCTTTACACTTTGTGAAATGTATGGACTCCCCCCCCCCCCCCACGCCTTGTGCTTTCGAGGCAGGCAGTGGAACCACTGAGCTAAATCCCTGGCCCCCACGCTTTTCACGCAAGCTTTCTGTTTTCACATACACTTGACCCTTCTTATCTGAGGGTTCTGCATCCATAGGTTCAACCAACCATGGATCAAGAATATGGGGAAAAACTGTTTCTACTGGCCTTTTATTCTTGTTGTTCCTGACACTGTCCAGTTCAACAACGATTTAGGTAGCATTTACATAGTGTTAGGCGTGGTACATAATCTAGAAATGATTTAAAGCTTACGGGAGGAGCTCTGTGCAGTGGCCCATGCCTGTAATCTCAGCTGCTCTGAAGGCTGAGGCAGGAGGATTGAAAGTTTGAGCCCAGCCTGGGCAACATAGCAAGGCCCTATCTCAAAATTTTCTTAAAAGGTGAAAAGGCCTGGGGATGTAGGTCAGTGGTAGAGTGTCCCTGATAAAAATGCATGAATTAATGAGGGAATGGATGGGTTCTGTCCCCAGTTATCCCTGGGTTATATCCATCCAGCATGCCATTTTATGGAAGGGACTTGAGCTCCTGCAGCTTTCAGTATCAGCTATCTTGGAATTAATTCCCTGTGGATACTGAGGAAGCATTGTGGTTTTAGACTTATACAGTAGAAAAAAATAGCCAAGAGTTCCCAGGTGCCAGTCATGTGGTTTCCCCAGTGATCTAAACCAGGATGTTGGCACCATGCTGTTCATTAACTGCAGATCTGACATGCACTTTTTAGGGGTGTACATCTCCATGAATTTTATCATCTGAGTAGATTCCATGTCCCACCATCAGAGCCCGAAAAACCCATTTATGGTCACCCCTCATCCCCCCTTTGCCTGGTAGCTGCAGATACATTGTTCTTCACTGTAACTTTTTCATTTCAGAATGTCACACAAATGGGATCAGACAGCAGCACCTCCGGAGGTCAGTGGTTTTCACTGGTGAGCTGTCCTGGTTGTCTTTCCTGTGTGTCTATTTGCTTCTTTTCATTGCCGAGTAGTATTCCAGTGTGTATTGGTTTCCTTGAGCTGCCATAATAAAGTGCCACGAACAGGGTGGCTTCAAACAGCCAAAATTTGTTTTCTCACAGTTCTGGAGGCCGGAAGTTGGAAATGGAGGTGTGAGCAGGCCCTCTCCTTGGTGCCTGGTGCTGCCCAGCAGCCCGTGGTGTTCCTTGGGGTGTGGGGACAGCATTCCAGTCCCTGCTGCTGCTGTCATGTGGTCTTCACATGGCTTTTTCATGTGGACTTCGTCAGCCAGTCATTGGCTGCAGGGCCCACCCAACCCAGTAACTGGTTACGTCTGTAATGACCCTGTATCCAAAGATGGTCACATCCTGAGGTTCTAGATGTACATGGGTTTGGGGGAACACGATTTAGCCTAATAGAGATGGTGTAGAGGCAGCAGAGCGTGTCTGACCATCCACCCTGGAAGGATGGCAGCGTGGTTTCCTGGTTGGGGCCGTTATGGATATAATGCTGCTGCTGTACACTTTCCTGGGCAGGTCTTACAGTGAACATGTGCTTTCCTTTGGGATAAATGCCCAACAGTTCACTCCGTAGGCCATGCCGTAGGAGACGGATGTTCAGATTTCTAAGAAAATGCCAAACTTTTCTGGAGTGGCTGTACTGTTTTACATTCCTGTCAGCAGGGTCTGAGTGTTCCCATTTCTCCACATCCTCCCCACCAGCACTTGGGGTTGTCACTATTTTTTTTTAGCTGTTTTAGCATTATTATTTTTCTTTCTTTTGTGGTCCTGGGATAGACCATAGGGCCTCACACATGCCAGGCAAGCGCTGTCCAGCCCCAGTTTTCAGCCTTTCTGCTGTGAGATTTTGCCTGACACCTCACTGATGTTGAAATTTACATTTCTCTAGTGGCTGATGATGTTGGCTGGTTTCTGTGGGCTTTCTTTCTGTCTCTGTATCTTCTCTGGTGAAGTGTCAGTTTGAGTGTTTTGCCTATTTTAAAACTGAATTGTTGATGGCTTCCTGTTGGGTTTAGAGAGCTCTTTCTGTGGTGTGGATAGAAGTCCTTCACTGCCTATGTGATTTGCAGATATTTCCCCCTACTCTGCTGCAGATCTTTTTATTCTCCTAACAGTATCTTTTGCAGAGCACTTAATTTTCACATGGCTTATTGTATTGTATTGATTCTTTCTTGTATTGGTTGAACTTTGGGTGTCATATCTAAGAACTCTTTGGCCTAAGAGATTTTCTCCTAAAACTTAAATCTGTCCATTGTGAATTTCAAATATATCTCTACATCTCTATATTTGTATCTGTCTCTGTTTCTACTTCTGTCTCTATATGTGGAGAAAGTTGAGGTCAAGATTACCTTTTATGCCTGTGGATATCCAGTTGTTCGGATACTATTTGTTGAAAAGGCTGTCTTTCCTCTCCAATCATCTTTTGGGGGGCTGTTGAGGATTGAACTCCAGGTTTGCATATGCCAAACAAATGCTTTACCACTGAGTTATAGCCTAGCCCTTCAATACTTTAAAACATTAAAAAAAATTTTTTTGAGACAGTGTCTAAGTCACTAAGTTGCCTAGGCTGGGCTTGAACTTGAGATCCTCCTGCCTCAGCTTCCCAGAGTGCTGGAATCACAGGCATGCACCACCAGGCCTTTTTTTTAAAGCTTCAGTGTGGGATAAACAAACACTTCAGACTGATTTTGCTGCTGAGGAAGCTGGAACTCAAGAAAGATGAGGGAGGGGTTTGAATTTACACTGCAGGTTGTCAGCAGGTGGCGGCTGGACATCCCCATTTTGAAGAGGAGAAAACTGATGGTGGTTGGTAGCAAAACAGGCCTGGCTTCCCCTGAGGCTCACCTTTCATAAAGCCGCCAGGCAGGCAGGCAAAGGAATCAGAACTGAAAAGTTCTGGGCCGGGATTTAGCTCAGTGGCGCCTCACTTGGCTGGGAGGCGCAAGGTCCTGAGTTGGATCCCAGGTACCAAAAAAAAGAAAAAAGAGAAAAGTCCAGAACTGAAAAGTTCTGCTGTTTGGTAGTGGGACCCGCCCCCCCCCGCCAACATGGCCACCAGGCAGGGGTCCAAGGAGTCTGCGCCGAGTGGGGCAGCCAAGGCCCCTCTTCCATGGCTTCTGGAGCACCATGACTCACTGGGAGGCCTGCCCTGGCACTGGGGTGTGCAAGCCAGCCATGTCCCCACCATCTTGGTGCCCCCGGAGCAGGAGGCTTTTAGCTTAATTGAACCAAATGCCTTAAAAATGGCAGCTCATCAGTCAGCTTTCATTCCCCTCATTCCTGTATTTGGCTTTCATTCCTGTATTTTCCTTTAGGGATTCACCACATCTCTGTGAATGCTGGGTGCTTTCCCTCATTTTTAAGTTTTGGGGACACATAGATGTGTGACTCTCGCCCCTTGCAGCCCAGGTAGAATGAGGAAAGCATCTCTCTCTGTCATGGAGAGAGACTCCCATACATCTCGTCACATGTCAGCCGCATTCTGAGAAGGTTTGAGTCTAGAAGTTGAGAAGGCTGTGCCAGGAGAGGCCGAGACATCTCCCAGGGGAGTTTCGGCGAAAGGGCAGAGTTTCCCACGAAATGACACTGAGAGTCGGCTGCGTGGGGCCAGGGTGCAACCTTCCTCATTCATGTGGGGCCCATGCCTCCATCTCATGTTTCTGGAAGGTTCCTGGGACAAGTGGCATCAAGAGGCCTGAGTTCTTGGGGGCAGCTGAGCCAGGGCCTGGCTGTGTGGACTGAAGAAAGCTGCTTTCCCTCTCTGGGTCCCCTTGGGTCTGACGCAAGGGACCAAACTACCACAGGCATTCTATGTTGCCTCCAATCCTGTGGCACTGCACACCAGGCTCGCACCTTTGGACCCTCTGCTCTATGTCACTCCCCCGACTAGAAACCCTTGCACAGGGAGCAGGGACTTGTGGAAAGGAGTGCATATTAACCCGCTGGTTTCCTGGACACAGAAAGGACTGAGATTGGACAACACAGTCAGCCTTTATTTTCCTCAGATAATAAGCTCTGTACCTGGGAATCAGTAGCATCTGTGGGCTGCAACTGGATTGCAGTTGTTGATTAAAGCCACTCCTTTAGGGGCCTGGTCTCCATGCAGATCTTCCCACTCCTGCATCCTTGTGTCCCTACCCAGGCTGGACCCTCTCCCTGAGCCAAGTCTCCTCCCCTCTCTGGGCCTCAGCTCCTTGTCTATGAGACCAGAGAACTGGGCGGCCTGCTGTTGAGACCCAGGAGCACCTGTCTGCCCAGCCCATGCATCTCCTGGCCTTATGCCAGGGTCCCTGAGACACAGCCTGATGTGCCGGGAGACAGTTAGGGGGTGCCTGTTGTGCCCACACCTGTGGGGGTGAAGGCAGCAAAATGAGCCAATGGGGAAGGCCTCAACCTTTGAGCCTGTGAAGCACTGTCCCTCTTCCAGGCAAAGGGGCCAGGCCAGGCCTTCGGAAGTGCTTCCCTCGGACCAACTGGGCAAGCACCAGAGATGGCTGCCCCGGTTCAGGTGTGACCTGGAGCCGAGGGCTACCTCTGGCTAACGTAGCTCCAGAGTCCCCAAGCAACTCATCTCCTTCCTGGGGTGACAGGTGGCCATTAGGACTGAAACTGAGCCCTGGGATGTGTGCCAGACTTGTCCACAGCCCCCTGGCCAGTGCATAATTCTAAAGGGGGTCTGAGGTCCTCCCCCAAGACCCCTCAGGCCTGCAGTGGCCAGGAGTTCCCACCTTTGCCCTGGGGACCTGTGGGAGCTCCAGCTTACACACTGAGCTGTGGAAAGACGTGGTGACAGAAGCCATCTAGCTCTGCATCTCAGGTTTTTTTTTCTTCAGCCTGAGTACCTGGTCAGCTGTGGGCTCGTCCATCTAATCAGCTCACAGGCAGTTGAAGGAGAGGTGGTGTCCCCTTGATCCACAGGGTTTATGTGCATAATTCCCTTTAATTCATCTCTGGCGAGGGGCAGAGAGCCTGGGTGGAGAACAATTTTCAAAGTCTCTCTGGGGTTCAAAGATTCATCCCTCCAGCCAGACGGGGAAATGACGGGAGCCATCAGCCGGGAGGGCTGAATGTGGTGGTGCTCCTGGGTTCTCCTCCCCTGCTCCCTTGGCCTTGGCGGTGGCTGTGGCCTGGTGTCTGGGGAGCAGCTCCTTCCCAAGGGGCTGTACTGTGGCCGCCTGAGCCCTGTCCTCTGCTGCCCTGATTGAGTCTCACCTTGGACCTGGGCTGACGTGTCCTTGGTGGGGGACTTGGGTCAGCTCTGCCCTGGCGCTGACAAGATCTCCATCCTGAATGTCTCTTCACACTTGATTTGCCTGCAGGATAAATGCAATTTCTACACCACAACCATCAGTCATTTTCCTGTGTGATCTATGCAGTTGGCCTGAATTGAGTCAGCGCCTGTATGATTGTGTCAGTTTGTTTGGTAAGAAAATGAAGTGAGATATGTCGGCGAAAGTAGAGGGGTGCTCAGGGCCCTGTGGAGGTGCCCGGGGCTCAGGGCTCCCTTTAGGGTACATCCTGTCCCCCTCCTGCTCTCTGCATCCTGCACTGGGCTCCCAGCCCTCTGCCCTCTGAACTCAGGGAAGAGACCAGTGTGAGGACACAGAGTGGTGGGAGAGAGAGGAAAGATGCTGGAATACAGGTGAGAGACAAGCAGATTAAAGTCAGAATGCACGGGGACTAGAATTCAGGGTAAGCTTTTTGGTCTTTTTTTTTTTTTTTGGTTGTACTGGGAATTGAACCAGGGACCTTGATACTGAGCTACAGCCCCAGCCTTTTAAATTTTTTATTTTGAGACAAGATCTTGCTGAGTCACTGAGTTGTCTAGGCTGAGCTTGAATTTGCGATCCTCCTGCCTCAGCCTCCCAGAGTGCTGGGATTATAGGCTTGTGCCACAGCATCTGGAAAGCTTCTTGGTCTCAATACAAAGGGCTGTAGAGAGCACATAGAAGTGCATGGAGGGAGCATTATAGCTCCCAACTGGAGGTTAATAGTGAAGAGGACATCAGGCCCTTTCTTTGCTGGGGATTCCATGCACTTCCGCCTCCCTCCTGGTCCCTGGCTCTCAACATGACATGCAGAACCATGGCGATCAGGTAGAAGTGCTGTTCTTTGTACCCCCACTCCTCTCCCCTCCCCTCTCCTGTCCTTCCCTCCCCTTCTCTCCTCCCCAGCTTCCTTCTGCACACTGGTTTGTGTGTACCAGCTCCGAGCTTCACCTTGGGCATGGTTTTGTCCCGGGAGGAAGGGCGCCCCTGCACGTGCCCTAGTGTGGGGAGGATGGCATGGCATTGGCACCCTTCAGGGAGATGGCAGTATTGGGGCGGGGCAGGGCTGAACACATACACACGCACGCACACACACACACGCACACACACCCTCATGAGGTGCAGAGCAGTGGGCTCAGCCTGAGCATTGCTACCTGTACGTGACTGCAGCTGCCAGGCCTCCTATGCCCCTCCTGGGCCCAGGCCTTCGCCAGGGTCACTTCCAGTCTTGGCCCCAGAACACATCCCAGGAGCTCGGCCCCTGCTGCCTGCGGACCAGCTCAGGAGAGAGCAGGCCGAAAAGCTCATCCTCTTCAGGTGTGGCTCCTTCTGCCTCCTCTGTCCCCAGACTTGTCCAGTAGCTTCTGTGGCTCCAGGAAGGGAGAGGGTTGGGGCCATTTTCTCTGTCTTGGATGGTGGGGCCTGGGGTGTTGGGCCCCTGAAAGTTGCACGGAGCAGTGCCGTAGTCAGGAAGAGGACCCCTCGGAGGTCCCCAGGGTGTCGCTGTGGGGAAGGGGGCCTGGCAGGAAGTCCTGAGATCACTTTGGGTACACCCTTGAAGGGGATGGTGGGACCCGGCCTGTCTTCTCTCTCTGATGATAAATGCAGTTTCTGCGTCAAGACTATCAGTCATTTTTTGATGTGATCTATGCAGCTCTGCAGGAATTGAACCAGCTCCTGTATTATTATTTGATAAGAAAATGGCTCATGGAGTGCAGGGTTTATTGTGGCCTACGTTCCGATTAGGATGTGCCACCCTTACCAGAGGCCCAGAGGATCTGGGACTACCACCTCCAGAACCATAAGCCAGGCAAACTTTTTCTCATTCTTTTAAATTGATTGCCTTGGGTGTTTTGTTGTCGTCCCTGGAAGCAGGGTGGAGGAGCTGGTCTGGTTGGCTCTTGGCAGAGTGAAGACAGAGCTTTCCGAACTGAATTTTCTGAAATGGCACTGTCCATTATTATAGCTACTGGCTACATGCGGTTATGTAAATTATACAATTAATTAAAAAGAAATAAAATTAAAGATTCAGCTCCTGAATGGAAAAGGATATATCATGCAAACATTAATCAGCAGAAAGCAGGCCTGGGTATATCACTATGAGGTAAAAGTGGACATCGGAGCAAAGAAAATTGCCAGGGACAGAGAAGAACAATTTATAATGATAAAAGGGTCAGCCCGGCAAGAAGCCACAGTGGGCTGAAATATCTGTGCCCCAAACACCAGAACTGCAAGCTCCATGAAGCCAAGATTCAGTCATTTGGTGACCTTGGCCATTGATAAGTGCTCCACAGCCACACCTGGGCAGTGGCTGCTGTACCAGACAGTAGAACCCAGAAGAGCTTTTCCTCCATTGCAGAAAGCTCTGTGGGGCCCCATTGCTCTAGAAGGTCAGCTCTGTGAGGGCAGAAACCTGGCTGTTCTGTTCCCTGCTGTAGCCTCACCATCTAGAAGCATCCTGTGCACATAGTAGGTGGTTAGAATTTGGAGATGTGAGGACTTCATAGCCTGCGTGCGGTCACCCTCTTCCTATGTGACTTTGGACATGGTGTTCCTCTCTCTGGGTCTCTTCACTGTAAATGGAAGCCTTGGCTTCCTTGCTGGGATCCTTTTCAGCTTTAATGAGCTGTGATCTTAAGTCTTTTAGCTGGCTGATTTCATTTATTTTATTCATAGGGAGGGGTCAGAGGGTGTGGGGTAGGATGAGGTGGTACATTTGATTTTTTTTTTCCTGGTACAGGGGATCAAACTCAGGACCTTGTGCTTGTGAGGCAGGCGCTATGCCACTGAGCTAAATCCCCAGCCCCTGATACATTTGATTTTGAATTTCAGGTCTCAGCTAGTGGTGGATAGCATCCCCAGGCAGGCATGTGCTCCAGGACCTGTCCTTTCTGCCTTTCCTTTGTCTACAGTGTCCCAGCAAACTTCCCCAGCAGACTTGCAGCCAGGGAAGCTGGTGAGGGGTGAGGGGAGCCCTTCCCTTCCACCTCTCTGAACCCTTTCTTTTTCTTTTCTCTCCTTGTCTCTTTTTTGGTTGTTTGAGACACAGTCTTGCTATGTAGTTCAGGCTGGCCTTGAACTCACTATGTAGCCCAGGCTGGCCTGGAATTCATGGTGATCCTCCTGTCTCAGCCTCCTGAGCTGCACCCCCACACCTGGCTCTGGACCCCTTCTGTATCCTGTGTTTGCAGAGCCTCAGCTTGAGTCCTGCTAGGGCTGAGGGGAGTCCCTGGCTTCGGGGACTCTGGTGGCTCCTGCCTCAGTGCCTCCACCCAGCAAGCCTCAGGGGACAGGGCCTGCATGGTGTGGGGTCTGCAGGCGAAGATCAGGCGGGGAGCTGCCAGTGGAGGATGGGATGCTGTGCCTCCTGTGAGGTGGGGGCTCTGTCCCAGGAGGAGGAAACAGGACTGAGGTCCGTCAGTCCATGGCTCCTGGTAGAGCCAAGGGCTTCCCGGCCTGGCCCAGGGCGCTTCGGGCTGAGGTTTGGGGATGCTGGGAGGAGACCCTACCTTCCTTTTGTCCTGTCCCTTCCCTGTTTACAGCCAGTGCCCTCAGGGCACACCCGGCCCCCTGTCACTGTGCGTGACCATAGTGCCTTTGCTTCTGCTGCATCTCCGATTGTCCCTTCCTCACCTGGAGCAGGTCAGTCCAGGGTGGGTCGGGTTTGGCCATCAGGAGGCTCCTGTGGGGCCAGAGGGAGCCAGAGATGGGGGCCTGTGCACCTCCCCTCTGCCCTCCCTGGGCCCCATACTCTTCCGTCTTCACCCTTCCAGGACTGGGGTGGTCCTGTCGCCCCAGCAGCTCAGACCCCTCGGGAGCCTCTGCCAGCATCCCCAGCAGTGAGCTCTGCCCCCGGGAATGCTTTTTCGTGGAATCTCGGCCATCTCTGGATGTCTCTGTGACTGACCTTGTTCACTGGGTGTGCGTTAGGCATCAGGGTCCTCAGGCCCTGGGGTCGGGGTGTGTTTCTCTGACTTCCCCGGCAGGGGGAGCCCTGTAGGGAGGGACATCGGGTGGACCTTTGGCATTTTGAGTACACCCAGAGGAGGCTGCGGGCTGCTTCCTTGTGGGCAGTGTGGGTCCCTGCCCAGGGTTGTAGTGGAAATGCTTGCTGGTACATCTTGGCACTGACCAATCAGAAGGAGTCATTGAGTAACCAAAGCAGAAGTCACAAGGCCGGGCTCCTGTGACAAGTCTTGGCTCTGCCTTCTTCCCGTAGACTGGGCGGGGTCAGGCATGTGCAGTGTGCTGCTGTGCCGGCCCAGCTGTGAAAGTCACAAGAAGGGCATGGCCCAGGCCATGTGTAGGGGCCAGAGATGACACAGGAAGCTTCCTCATCGTCCCACAGCTGAGCTAAGCAGAGGGAAAGCCAAGACGGGGGGGCGTGCCTCAGAGGGTGACAGCCAGAGTGGCCTTTCTTCTCTCCTTCATTTAGCTCACATTGCTGCTGCCCCAGAGTGGCTCCCGGGCTTCTAGCTGATGGGATCTGAGACTGAAGTTCTTTGTTAAGCTTTATGTTGGGGTCCCGGGGAAGCAGGAGGCACGGGAAAGGAGGGGGACCAGGGAAGGAGGGGGAGCAAGTGCTGAGGTCGCATGGCGGAGCCTCCCCGGGGACGAACTCCAACCTACAGGACTGGCTTCAGAGAGATCCTCTGATTCCTGCATCTGGGAGAGAAAGAAGAAGAATCTGTCTCCCCTGGGCTCCCCACTTCCCCTGGGCTGAGTTTCGGCCCATGGGTGGGACTGAGCAGGTCCTGAGTGCCAGGAGCTGGGGTTCTGTCCCTCGGGAAGTCGGTGCCTTGGCTGAGGCTGGGCAGAGCCACACAGTGCTGGCCGAGGCTGGAGAGAGGCTGAGGGTCTGATTCCCACCTTCCCCAGGGTGCACTCCTCCTGGGGGTACGACGCTGGCCAGCTGGGGGCCCTTGGCTTCCCCGGGTGCGGTGTGGCTCACACAGGCTCATTCCCTTCCTGGGGCCCAGGATCAGGGCTCATCCCAGGAACAGAAATCTACAGAATTTCATGTGTGTGTAGTAGCAACCTCCCAAGGTTGCCAGCAAGAAGCCTGGAGTGTGGACTGAGGCCCATGCTTGTTCCTTTGCCCCTGTACTGGGGATACTGAAGCCAGGGCCTTTGTGCTGAGGGGCACCTCCAGCTCTTTATTGGAGATAGAGTCTTGCTAAGTTGCTCATGCTGGGCTGAAATTTGGAGTGATCCTCCTGTCTGTCTTCCTGTCTCAGCCTCCCTAAGTGCCAGGATTGTAGGCTGAGCCACTGTCTGACTGCCCCCTCCTTTCTGGGGATGAACTTTGGGCTTCGAACATGCCAGGCAAGTACTCAACTGGCAAGCTACACCCTCGCCTCCCATCTCTTCTTCTAGCATGGAGGCAACTCGCTGCTTGCCTAGGAGGGCAGCTGGGTCCAGACCAGCCTGTTGGAAGGAGCAGTGGAGCTCGCACCCTGACTGCTCCCTTCCCCTTGTTCTGGGTTCAAATCCATTTCTTCCAGGAACCAATGGTCCTAGAGATGTTTGGTGCTAGGAGTGATTGAGGAGGCAGGGATAGGGCCAGGTTTGCCTTTCTGATGTGCTCATGAGAAGAGGGTGGGGCACTGTGGCGAGAATCCCTGCCACAAGTCCAGCTGGGAGCCTTGGGGGAGGAAGCTCCCTTCCGGGGCCTCAGTTTCTCTTAGAGAAAATCAGATGAGCTTTAGACTCTCCCCGCTTTAAACTCTTGTCTCTGTGGGGTGCAGCTGGCTCCTCTCTGGAACATTTCCATCACCACAGGATGCCTCTGGTGCTTCTTGTGTAGCTGCACCCCCTTCCTCCCAACCTTACCCTTTCCTGGACCCCACACAAGCATGAATCTGTTCTTCATTTCTATAATTTTACCATCTCAAGAATGTTATTTTATATAATGGAATCCCATAGTAACCTTTTGCAGTTGGTTAGTTTCTCTTAGTGTAATTTCCTGGAGATTCATTCAGGAGGCTGCATGTCTCCATACTTTGCTCCTTTTCAGTGCTGACTGGAATTTTGTGGTGTCGAGGTACCACTAGTTGTTAAACTGTCTGGCCACTGAAGGGCATCTGGGTTGTTTCTGATTTTAATCTCTTACAAACGCAGCTGCTGTCACGCTCCTCTAGAAGTTTTTATGTGAATCTGTTTTTATGTCTCTTGGACATATGGACAGATGTTCAAGAGTGCAACTGCTGAACCCATGTTTAGTTTTTGAATAGATTGCTAATGTGTTTTTCAGAGTAGCTGCAGGCGTTTGGTGTTGTTTCTTGTTTTTGTTTTGTTTTTTCTTTCCCTTAGCACTCAAGTTGGGGCTCCTCTTTCCTTCAATCTCTCTTAATTTAGGCCATTTACATTTAATATAATTCTTTATATTTAGGTCCTAAGCCTTCCATTTTATCTTATTTTTCTTATTCTTCTTTTCTGTTTTCTTTTTCTTGCCTCTTTGGAGTTAAACAGTTTTTGAATTTCATTTTGTTTTATCTACAGTGCTTTTGAGTATATCTTTGGATAACCCATCATTACAGTTTTCTGTTGTCATTTTATCAGTTTGAATGAAGTCTGGTAACCTTTATTCTCTGTATCTATTTAACTTTCCCTGTTTATAATTATCTTAAATATTTCCCTTAAATGTATTTAATTCAGCTTAATTTCCCTATGTACAAAAATTTTATTTCTATGTGGTTCTATATCATCTACTGTTTTTGGGCTGTTTGTCAGATAAATTAATTGAATCTCTCTTTTTTTTTTTTTGGTACCGGGGATCGAACTCGGGTCCTTGTGCTTGCGCAGCAGGCGGCGAAACCACTGAGCTAAATCCCCGGCCCGTTTGTCAGATAAATTAAATTTTATGTGCTGTGTGCCTGTCCACACAGATTTATGATTGTTGGTTTATGTAGTTGTCTTTTAGATCAGATAGAAGTTACAGCAAAAATAGATTATATAGTCTCTTATATTTACCCGTGTAGTTACATTTAGTGACATTCTTTACTTCTTTTTATGGATTCAAGATACTGCCTAGTGTCCTGTCATTTTGGCTTGGAAAAATTTCCTTAATATTTCTTATAGGGCAGATATGCTAGTGGTGGGTTATCTCAGTTTTTGTTTATCTTGAATTTCTTAATTTCTTAATTTTTGAAGGACATTTTTGCAGAGTATAGAATTCCAGTTTGGCATTTTTTTTCCTTTCAGTACTTTGAATATATCACCCCACTCCCTTCTGGTCTCCACGGTTTCAGATGAGAAAGCAGCTCTTAATCTCAATGAGGTTGCTTTGTATGTTATAAATTCTCTCTCTCAGCGAGGCATCGTGGCCCATGACTGTACTCAAGAGGCTGAGGCAGGAGGATTGCTGTGAGTTCGAGACCAGCCTGGGCTACATCTCAATGAGGTTGCTTTGTATGTTATAAATTCTCTCTCTCAGCCAGGCATGGTGGCTCATGACTGTACTTAGGAGGCTGAGGCAGGAGGATTGCTGTGAGTTCAAGGCCAGCCTGGGCTACATAGTGAGTTCAAGGCCAGCATCAACTACATAACAAGACTTTGGCTTAAAAAAAATTGTCTTCTTCCCTCTTCTTCTGCCCCTCTCTCACTGCCCTCCCCTACCTCCTACCCATTCTTTTCCTCTCCCCCCCCCACTCCCCTCCCTCTTTTTCACTCAGTACTAGGGATTGAACCCAAGACCTTTGCACAGAACTACATCCCTAACCCTTTTTATTTTTTGAGGCAGAGTTTTGCTAAGTCACTAAGTTGCTCAGGCTAGGCTTGGACTTTCGATCCTCCTGCTTCAGCCTCCCAGAGTGTTGATATAACAGGTATGCACCAGTTTCTTTTCTGGCTCCTTTCAAGCCTCTCTTGATCTTTGTCATTCAATGGTTAGATCATGAGGTGGTTTCATTTTGTTTTTCCTGTTACCAGGAATCAAACTCAGGAACTTTTGCTTGCCAGGCAGGTACAGCAATCATGTGTCTAGGTGTAGCCTTGTTTGAGGTTCTCATACTTTGAGTCTGTTGGATGTGTAGATTAAAATTTTTCATTAAATTTGGGAAGTTTTCAGCGATTGTTTCTCTCTATATTCTCTCTACTTTTTCTATTTCCTGTGTCTCCTACTGTGCACATATTGGCAAACTTCATGGTGTGTATTACTGGGTTTGTCATTCTTCATTCTTTTTGTTGCTGTTCTATTCAGAGTAGAGAATCTCAAGTGAATCATCTTCAGGTCCACTTATCCTTTTTCTGGCTGCTCAGCTGCTCTAGTGAATTTTTTACTCTCTTTGT
This sequence comes from Heterocephalus glaber, assembly GCF_053883595.1. Taxonomy (NCBI): domain Eukaryota; kingdom Metazoa; phylum Chordata; class Mammalia; order Rodentia; family Bathyergidae; genus Heterocephalus; species Heterocephalus glaber. Next base: position 8,892,168 of record NW_028258414.1, on the reverse strand, counting down.
TGTATTTTTTGTATGTGCCAAGGATCAAACCCAGGGCCTCCTGCGTGTTAAGCACACTGTCTACCACTGAGCTATACCCGTCCCCACTCCTTAGTTATTATCCTTTTCAACTCCACAATTTCTACATAATTCTTTTTTAAAAAATGATTTCTGTCTACTTTCAAGATTTTTTCTTTGTCTTTAGTTTTTAGAAGTTTCCTTATTTATGTCTTAGGGTGGATTTCTTTGCATTTATCTTGTTAAGAGTTTGCTCTTGGATCTGTAGATGTATCTTTCTTTCCAAATTGGCAGTTTTCATGTATTATTTCTTTGAGTTCTTTTTCAGCTCTGCTTTCTTTCTCCTCCTGTCTTTCAGCTTTCTCCTTCCTTTCTGATGACACAGCGTTAAGTCTTTTGCTATAGTCCTAGGCCCTTGAGACTCCGTTTGCTGTTCTGTCTGTTGTTCACATTGGGTAATTTTTTTTTTTCTGGTACTGGGGATTGAACTCAGGACTTGGAGCTTGTGAGGCAGGTGTGGTGCCATTGAACTAAATCCCCAACCCCGCAGATTGGGTAATTTTTATTGTTCCATCTTCCAGTCCTCTGCCTCCTCTTTTCTGTCATTAAATTTACCCACTGAGCTTTTTTGTTTTTTTGGTACTGGGGATTGAACTCAGGTCCTTTTGCTTGCAATGCAGGAGCAGTGCCACTGAGTTAAATCTCTGGCCTTTTAAAAAAAATTGTGTTTCTCAATTGCATTTTTTTTTTTTTGAAACAGGGTCTCATTATGTAGTTTAGGTTGGCCTTGAACTCATGGCTATCCTCCTGCCTCAGCCTCCTAAGTGCTGGGATTACAGGCATGTACCACCATATCCGGTCTGTTTTTTAATTCTAAAATCTACATTTTGTTCTCTATGTCTTCTGTTTCTCTGCTGAGACTACTTCTTCATTTGTTTTAAGCATGTTTATAATTGCTTAAATACATTTTTATAACGTTTGCTTTGGCGTTCTTGTTAGATCATTCTAACATCTCTGCCATTTTGGAGTCAGCATCCATTAATTGTCCTTTCTCATACACTTTGAGATCTTCCTAGCTCTTAGCTTGAGGAGTGCTTTTCATTTGCCACCTGGACGTTTTCACTTATGTTATGAGACTCTATTTCTTAATTCCATGTCTGTTAATTGGCTTTCTCTAAAACTGTCTGGCTGGAGAGGGGAGACTGCCCTTGTTCCTGCCAGGAGAGGTAGGATCAAGATTCCCCTCTTGGCCTCTGTTGTCACCCAGGAACGAGGGCGGCTGCTTGTCCCTGCCTCTCCACGTGGTCCCTACCAGCACCGGAGGGGCCATTTGTCACCAAGAAGAAGGAATGACTGTCCTAGCTCTCTTCTTGGCCGGCTCGGATACTACCCCGCCGAGGTGGGACCACTGAGGTGCTGGTGGGTGTTGTGAGGACAGAAGTCTGGGCTTCCTGGTGCCCTTTGCTAGGAGTGGGGCACAGTTGGTGTTCAGCTGCTTCATTTCTGATCCTTTTGAGACAGATGAGAAGCCCCTGACTCTCATTTTTCCCCTGCCAGCTGGAGGTGTGGTGTGGCTTGGCCAGCAGCTGTCTGCTCCTCCCCCTTGCTTCCCTTGCCCCCTGCACCCCAAAGGACTGGAACAGTTGCCTTCAGTGACCTCCCTGTCCATCTAGTGGTGTCCTCCCTGGCTATCAAAGCGCCATTCTCCACTCCAACATAAGTGCAACCAGACAGGCAGTATGGCACCCTCCCTCCCTCCCACCACTTCAGCCAATACTGTTGCCTTTTGGAAGAAGGGAGATGGCACCCTGGAGCGGCTAAGACCAGGAAGGGAGGGATCTGGGCCTCTTATTTGCATACTCAACATTCATAGCAAGCTTTCGCCCCTGCCCCTCCTGAAACAGGCCTGCAGCCACTATCTAAGCAGCGCTCTCTAGCCACTTCTCAGGTTTTAGTCCAGGAGGGCTCCATCCTGTGTACTGATCCCTGTGTGCTAAAGCATAGGCCCTGTTAAAATAAAGGCTTGAAGTAATGTTCCTGTAAACCTTGTGGTTTACTTCTTGAGGAGTGTGGGCATTGAAAGTCCTATAGATCTGCTTGGAATTTTCTATCCTGAGTAGTGTGGACAGAGCGGTCAGTTTCCACAGAAAGAGCAATAAACACTCAGGGCTGTTAACACCAAGGAGCTCCAGAGACCAGCAGCCAATAAAGAGCAGTGGCAGAGACCAGGACCTGGTAGAATCAACCTACAGTGTCTGGCACAAGCTGGCATTGGATGGTGATGACCGGCAGTGGCAGTGACCAGCAGCTGACTGTGTTAGCTATTGGCATCCAGCATTGCCTGGTGTCATCTGGGGACATCAGGACTGCTAGTAGAGCTACACTTTGCTGATTCACAATTTCCACCTAAATTGGGCAAAAGACCCCTCAGCCTTGAGAGAACAAGCTTTTGTGGGTGCTTTTTGTTGTCAGCTCCTGGCATTCCTGGTGCTTTAGCTGCAAGCCTGGGGCATAGGAAAACCCCAGGAACTCACCGGCATTGCTCCCTGGGGCTCAGAGTCCCTAGAGGTCTGTGGATGCAGCTACAGAGTTTCCTTTCCTCATTCATGTAGTCTCCCATGTCCACTTCACAGATCACATGTGGGGTTTTTGGTTGTCCTTAGCAGGAGGAATAGCTTCCTGGAAGATTCCTTAACTATTGAAGCTCATTGTTCCAGGGTAGACCAGCTGTTTCCCCAAGTAGGACCATTGTGAAGACAGGACAGGAGCGAATGTTCATGGCTGGTCTGCTGGGGCCATGGGCTTCTGTCTGTGCATGACCACAGAGCCTTCACAACTTGATGAGGATGGTTTGTATTTATTTATTTACTTAAAAAATTTTTATTGCACTTGTACACAGTACATCTTGCCCCTTTTCCCCCATTTCCCCCTTCCCTCAAGCCGCTCCCCTCCCTATGTACAAAACCTTTGTTTCTATTTTTTCCTTCTATTTTCACTTTTTTTTTGCCTCTTCCTTCCTTCCCCATATCCCCCCTCCCTTGTTATCCTTCCATTTGAACATTTTCTTCCCATTTCCCAATATCTCTTATACATTTAGTCCTTATTTCCACTTTCAGTTTCTCACACCAGAGAAACAATGCAGTATTTAAGCACGTGTCCAATTTATTTCACTTAAGAGTATGGTGGTATCAAGGTCCATCCATTTAGCTATAAATGTCTGAAGCTCATCCTTCTTTATGGCAGAGTAGTACTCTATTGTATAAAAAACCCACATCTTCTTTATCCATTCATTGGTTGATGGGCATTTGAGCTGTTTTCAAGATTTAGCTATTACAAACTGTACTGCTATAAACATGGGTGTGCATATATTGTTGGGTTATGATGCTTTTAATACTTTCAGGAAGATACCAAGAAGAGGAAAAGCTGGGTCAAATGGAACCCCTAGTTTTAGTTTTTTGAGAAATCTCCACACTGATTTCCAGAGTGGTTGTACCAGTCTACACTTCCACCAAGAGTGCAGAAGGGTTCCTTTTTCGCCACAGCGCCTCCTGCATTTGTTATTGGTTAATTTCTTGATAACAGCCATTCTTTCTAGAGTGAGATGGACTCTCAGCAATTTTGTGTTTCTTTTGGTACTGGGAATTGAACTCAGGACCTTGAGCTTGCCAGGCAGGTAGGGCACCACTGAGCTACATCCCCAGCCCCTCAGTGTTGTTTTAATTTGCATTTCACAAATGACCTGTGATGTTGAACATTTTTTCACATATTTATTTGCCATTTCTACTTCTTCTGAGAAGTGTCTTCTCATTTCAGATCCCTATTTTTGGATTGAGTCTTTAAATTTGGTGGGGGGGTCTGATTTTTTTGAGTTCTTTATATATTCTAGTTAATAGTCTCCTTCCTTCCTTCCTTCCTTCCTTCCTTCCTTCCTTCCTTCTTTCTTTCTTTTTCTTTTCTTTTCTTTTTTTGGTCCCGGGGATCAAACTCGGGATCTTGTGCTTGGAAAGCAGGTGACAGAACCACTGAGCTAAATCCCCGGCCCAATAGTCCTTTTCCTGATGAATAGCTGGTAAAATTTTTTTTCCACATTGTGGGTTGTCTCTTCACTCCGTTGGTGGTTTCTCCTGCTGTGCAAAAGCTTTTTAATAAGATGAGGTTCCAGTTGTTGATTCTTTGTAGTATTTCCCAGGTGGCCTGGGTTTTGTTCATGAAGTCTTTGCCTATTTCTATGTCCTCAAACGTTCTACCTACTCTCTCTTCCAGCAGATTTAGTGTTTCCATTTTAGTATTTAGATCTTTGATCCATTTTGATTTTAGATTAGTGCTTGGTGAAAGGTATGGGTCTAGTTTCAATCTTTGGCATATTGAAAGCCAGTTTTCCGAGCACTTTTTATTAAAGAGGCTATCTTTCTTTCGGTGAAGTTGTTTGGCTCCTTTGTCAAAGATTAGATGGCTGAGTATGTTTGCCATTATTTCTGCATCTTCTAGTCTGTTCCATTGATCCTCAGATTTGCTTATTTGTTATTTATTTATTTATTTTTTGTGGTGCCAGGGATTGAACTCAGGACCTTGTGCTTATGAGGCAGAGAGTGACACCACTGAGCTAAATCCCCAGCCCTACTTATTTATTTTTGAGACAGGGTGTCACTGTGTGGTTCAGGCAGGCCTTGAACTCACTCGGTAGCCCAGGATGGGCCTCAAACTTGCAGCAATCCTCCTGCCTCAGCCTCCTAGAGTGCTGGGATTACAGGCATGCTCCCCCATGCCTGGGGAAGATGGTTTTATTATCCCCACTTTACAGATAACAAGCACTGGAAACTCTGAGAAAGTAAGCAGGTTGGCAGGGCTGGACTGGCCTTGAACCTGGGCTTTCTGGCTTCAGTACACAGCCTTCTGTGCCTAGAAATGACTCTAGGCAGCTGGTGTCTGGGCTCCCTCCTGACACCCTGAGGCCTGGAAGCATGCTTTGTAACTTCCTCCTATTACAAATGTTGGTTTTAGTTTAAGTTTTTTGTTATGGAATCTTCAAAGAAATACCAAGGTGGAAAGAATAGTAGGCTAAGCATCTGTATGGCCCTCCCTACACTCAGTATTCTCTAACATTGTCCATTTTACTTCATCTATTATCTTTTTTTTGGGTGGGGGTACTGGGGATCGAACTCGGGTCCTTGCATTTGTGTAGCAGGCGGCGAAACATCTATTATCTTTTTTACAGAACCATTTTAAAGTGAATTGTGTTAGCATATATCCAAAAAATAAACACATTTTCCTATATAATCACCAGAATCTTATCACAACTAACAAAATTAATAATTTCTTAATGTCGCCTAATACTTAGTCTATATTAAAATTTTCTATATTGTCCCCAAATGTCTCTTTAGTTGTTTTTTTCTCCCGAAACCAAGCTTCAATTAAGACTATGCATTGTTGCATTGGTTGTTTGGTTTCTTTGTATTATTTAATCCAGCCCGATTGTTTCAGACCTTTGAAGAATCTCATTTTGGTTAATTTGTGCAGGGTGGGAAGGAAGGACAGAGGTAGTTGGGGCTCAGAGCTGGCATTGCCTGCCCCAGTTTCCCTCTGGGTCCTCAGGTCAGAGGTCTCCCTAGGGTCCTAGCCTATTTGTAAGCTGACAAGTTGAGGTGTATGAGGGCTGAGAGGCCAGTTTAGACCTAGCACCCCAGTTCCTACCCTGGGACCCCAGAACCTGACCAGAACACCCCAGTTGTGCTCCCAAATGAAAAAATGATGCTTCCAGAGAAACCGGACAGATGGCTTGCGGGGGGACTGGCTCAGCAGGTAACATTGAGGAGGCGCTTTGGGATGGCTCTGGGCTGAGGTCTGTGAGGAAAATTCCCAAAGCCCCAGATCAGGGAGTGTGAGTGGAGGCTGCACATGGAGTGCTGCCGCCCCTGGGCCTGGCCTTTCTCCAGTCAGACCCATGTGGCAGGGCATAACTGCTGGTGGCCTCCTCACTCCTACAGGGCCCTGAGGGGAAGGACCAGGTCATCAAGGCTGAGAGAGGGTGGCGTCTTTTCCTGTCACCCTTTGCACATGCTCTTCACGTGCCAGCTGGCACGTCTCCCTGGCAGAGCATTCATCTCCTCTTGGGCCCGGAGCTCTGGAAGAGGACAGCACAGTCCTGCCTGCCACTCTGTCCTGAAGGAAGTCCAGATGCAGGCACCAAGGAAGCTTCTGGAAGCAGAGGGACTTCCTCAGAATTCTGTGTTGGGTGGGAAGTGGGGGGTGCTATTGCTCAGAGATGCTGAGGGGAGGGTGGGGTGCTGGCATTTTAGGGAGGCCCTGCAGCATGGCAGGGACGGGGTGGCTCCTGGAAAGGAGAATGGCCCTCAGCGTTGGCAAGCAGTGCATGTGCCTTCGTGTGACTCCAGCCACTGCCACAGAGAGTTCCTTGTGAAGATGCGGGGCCCCGAGGGACAGGCCTCGATTGTTCTGGTGGTTGTCGGTGGTGTTGAGGGTGTGTATGTGTGTAGGTGCGCAGTGTGTGTGGCGAGCAGGTACACATCTGTACACACAGGATCGGGGAGTGTGCCTGACGTTCGTGCGCACTCGTGTATGCGTGAGAGCGTGTGTTGGTCGGCTTTCCTCAAGGCCTGAGGCTTTGGCCCGGTTGGGGGCCAGTGTCCCACAGCCACCAGGCCACGAGCCAGGGCGGAGAACAAACCCCAGGTGTGACGCACATAGCCCCAGAGTGGGGATTTGAGGCAGGTGGAGATTAGGAAAATACTCAGGGTGTGGGGCATGGTGGTGCGTGCCTGTAATCCCAACTACTTGGGAAGCTGAGGCAGGACGATTGTCAGTACAAGGCCAGCCTGGGAGGCCTAATGAGATCTTGTCTCAAAATAAATTAAAATGGGCTGAGTGTTTAGTTTATCGGTAGAGCACCCCTAGGTTCAATCCTCAGTACTACCAAAAAGAGGGAAGAAAGAGAGAAAAGGAGAGAGGGCGGGAGGAAAGGAAGAAAGGAAGGAAGGAAGGAAGATACCCAGGGCAATTGGACTGGAGGTGGGCAGAGGAGGCCAGGAGATGGAGAGACTATTTCAGCAATGGCATCTACATCATGTATATTCTCTGCTGTTCTTCATAAAAAAGTTTTAGAGCTGGGCATGGTGGTACGTGCGTGTAATCCCACCACTCAGGAGGCTGAGGCAGGAGGATCACTGTGAGCTCAAGGCCAGCCTGGGCTACAGAGTAAGTTCAAGGGCAGCCTGAATTACAGAGTGAGACCCTGTCTCAAAAAACAACAACAAAAAAGTTTTGAGCTCCACTCCAATATGTGTACATTTATTAATAAAGTGCATACATGTACTACTTATCCATGCTCATAATATTTATTTATTTATTTATTTATTTATTTATTTATTTCAGTACTGGGGATTGAACCCAGGACCTTGTACTTGCGAGGCAGGCGCAGCACACCTGAGCTAAATCCCCGGCCCTGCTCATAATATTTAGCAGATGTAATTTTTCCATTGCCTGCCTTGGGTTCCTCTACTCATAGATCGTGGGGGCCCCTTTTCTGTGGGTGGAAAGAAGCTGCTGAGACCGGAGCGCTCAGGATATTCAGGAGGAGAGAGGAGCCTGGCTAGACTTGGGGGTGCACCCAGTGGGGAATCCACAGGTGATCATGTAACACTTTACATCAGTATTCGGTGCCTTCAGTGCCCGGGGCATCAGGCTGCTGATCGGGGGTACATCCGGTGGTGGTTTCCAGCCTGGGGTCCCTTTAAGAAGTATGTACAAGATTTCAAAAAAAGAATCCAGCACTTCTACCATGGAATATTTATCTATTAAGAGACCATTTTTTTTCCCCTCAGCTTTTATCCAAAACGCTGTCAAGTTCAAATGGTAGGTAGTTTTCACGCTCTTCAGAAGCCCTTGACTGGTCTCGATTAATTTAAAGTTGGAAAAAGCACCTTCATTATTTCATGTCAAATGTAAGTTGTTCTGTGGGTGGATTCCTTGGTGCCTGGGGCCTTGCTGGGGTGGGGACCTGGGCTGGACCATGAATTGGAAGGCGGCTTATTAGAGGGAACTGGTGCTGACCTTCTGCTGGGATGTGAGGCTCCCAGCCACCCGTTAGGGCACAGCTAGGGACAAAGGGACTTTGGAGACGTCACCGATGTAGGTGGAACCTTGAGAACATCAGCTCTGTGAGCAGCAGTGGCCCACAAAGCAGAAAAATTTACATGTGAGGAACTTGGGGACGAGTCTTTAAGGACTTACAGGGTTATCACAAAGCATCGGGTGCTCAGTCAGACTTTCCTGCCCCAGAGATCTTACCCAGTGTTGCCCGACAGTGATGATTTTAAGAACACAAGTGAGCTGGGGATGTAGCTCAGTGGCACTGCGCCTGGCTCCCAAGCGCAAGGTCCTGAGTTTGAACCCTGGAACCAAAAAAACCAAAAAAGAACACAAGTCATCCGGTAGTGGAAGTGACACAGGAGGGGGTCTCCAGGTACAGATGTGGCTGCATTGTGTCCCCAGAGGCAGCTCTTTCAGTTTTGAAAATCCTCCAGCATCTCCTCAGATCATCACATAGCTTATGGGACAAAAGGGAGAGAGACCCCTAAATGCCCCCTAAATTCAGGATTTTCCGTATTTATTCACCATAAGCAATCCTAGATGTGGATGGGATATACCTGCTGAAAACCTTCCACAGAGAAGGGCCAGGGGTTAGCAAAGAGCACCGGGCATTTCCAGAGGTCTGTCTCCAGTGTGCTTACCGGGGGTTTTGAGCAGTCGGCTCCTTCCCCAGCGGACCCCCATCCCCACCCCTGCTTAACCGGCACCGCTTCAAACTGTGATCTGTCCACAGGCAGTGATTTCTTGTCTCAGTCACCTGAATTCTTGGTCGATAGTTGGTCGGGTAAGTGCTGTACGCCGGGAAAGTCACAAAATAGTCATGCATTTCACACTCAACCTGTCTGCACCCAGGTAGCAATGAACCTGTAAAACAGTTCTCTTATCTCCTTACTTGTTCGTAAGCCCCTGCCATGGCGTCCATCCCTCTCACGATGATGTTCCAAATCCTTGTGTGGGCTTGCGTGGCCGGGCATCTTCCTGCCTTCCCAGCACAGGTCCCCCCCCACCCCCACCCACCTGGCTACATTGGCCTTGGTGTAGTATTCTGAATACTCTGTCCCTCCTGCCTCAGGGCCTTTGCACTGAGTGCTTCCACAGCTCGGAAAGCCCTTCCTGACGCTCACCCTTCTCGGGCCAGCTCTGATGCACCAACAGGTCACAGCTTGTCCTCATACCTCTTCACTTCATTCCCCTTATCCCCACATCCTACTCCAGTCCCTGCTGTGGTGACCGGAGCTGCTTTGAGCAGATGTAACTTGGCAGGGCCTCACCTTGGCCTGTTTCACGGACCTCTTGCTTCCTGACCCTGAGGTGACATCCTAGAAGAACCCCGGTACCAATGCAGATGTGCAGGGGAAGTAACACTAGCATGGGCGTCCTAGCCCCTGGGGACAGCAGTGATGGGCAAGTGCTCCCCTGGGTCATTTCCTGGGTGACTCTCTTGAGACCCTCCTTAGGAGTCCCGGTGAGACTGAGCCCAGGCCCCTCTCAGCCCCCTCAGCCAAGTGTCCTTACAGGGCTCCTTGCAGGGGCAGGAATGGGAGGACAGAGGTCGGCCTGTGAGTGAGGCAGCTCCGAGGAGGGGAAAGTGCCTGCAGCACTGTCTTGAAGCCAGTGAGCTGGGCTTTGTCCTTGATCCCTGTCAGCCACTGGCCACATGGGGCTGGGGTGGGCTGGGCCTCCGGGAGTCTCCCGTGAAGACAGTGCCCACCCTCTGAGGAGGGTCACCCCTAGCGGACAGCAGTGGGATGGACGTAGCACCATGGGGGACCCTGGGGATCTGGGAAGGTGTGCAGGGAGTGCTTGGGGTCCCCATGGGGGTGCAAGCTTGGTTGGTGTGATGTGCGTGGAGCCTTGGAGAATGGAAGGACGTCACGCTGTGGCCTTCCCACTGGAATGGCACCTGCGCGACTCAGGTATCCCAGCTGGAACTTCCGAGGTGGCTCTGGCAGGACCGGTGGGTGCCTGCGTACTGGTGACCATGCCAGCCTCGCAGGAGGACACTGTTTTTTTGGTTTTTTCCTGGATCAGCACTGACACTTGTTCAGCCCTGTGAGTGCGTGTTTCTCCGCGGCTCATGGGGCCACGTTTGGGTTCATGTGCCCGTTTGAGAAGACAAGAATGACACAGAAAGAGGTCGAGGCTGGGAGGGCGGAGTCACAGTTCGGTGAAGAGTCCCCGCCCCCCTCATTCTCTGTCTTTCTTCCTAGGAAGAGGCTCCCTTCTACGTTTACCATTTGGCTGACAAATCGCAAGGATCCCAGATGCCACTGTCTCCAAGGATAGGCGCCATCCTCAAACTGGGGATTGGAATGAGGCTGGTGGTTCTCTCAGGGCAAGATCTGGGGCTCCCTGCATGGCCAGGCAAGGCTGTCTCCTCCAAAATGGGGCCCACTTGGTGGCAGTGACTGACTTGCCATTGTCCTTCACCTGGATCTACCAAGCTGGCAGGGTCATTTCCAAAGTTGGCCCGTTGCCCAGGGAGGGGACTGGGAGTTGATAATTTTTTTTAATGCTTTATTTTTATTTATTTATTTTTTTGGTACTGGGGATTGAACTCGGGTCCTTGCGCTTGCGCAGCAGGCGGTGAAACCACTGAGCTAAATCCCCGGCCCCCAGGAGTTGATAAATTGCTTCAGAAACAGGGAGTCTCAGCCTCTAGGTCTTCCCTGGGTTGTCACTGTGTCCTTTGGCAATGAGGGCCCCTCACAGGGCACAGGTGGGGCTGGGCTCTCACCTGCCGGAGTCTCGGGGAACAGGGCCTGGCAGTTTCCGGCTTACAGGGGAGAGAGGCTAGGGTTGTGGTCCCACCGGGGAACGGCAGGCACATGGCTTTGTTCTTCTTTTCGGTGATGCTGGGGATGGAACCCCGGGCCTCACACATGCTAGGCAAGTGTTTAGATCTAGGGTGTGGCCCCAAAGTCTCATGTGTTCGCAGGTGGGGCTTTTGGAAGTCAATTGGCTCATGGAGGTGCTGTCCTCATCAGTGGATTCTACTAAGGGGTTCAGAGCTGAAAGTGCTGTTGGGAGGCGGGGCCTGGTTGGAAGGCTGGGTCACTGTGGGTGGGACCTGAAAGGGTGTATTCTTGTCCCTGGCTTGTTTTCTCTCTGCTCCTGGCTGCCATGAAGTTGTTCAACTTCTCCTCACCATGCCCTTCTGCCGAGCTATTCCTGCCTGGAGCCAACTGACCCTGAACGGGAAGCGTGAGCCAGAATAAACCTGACCTCCTAGAAGTCGCGAGTGTCGGGTGTTTTGTCCTAGCCGTGGGAAAGTTGGTGATTTTGGACGAGTCACTTCGGTCACTGCCCCAGCTCTACTATCTTCTGTTCCTGTGACCTCAGGCAGATTATGTAGCTTTTCTGAGCCTTGGTTCCCATCTGTGAATTGGGAATCAACCTTATCTAAGTCCTGGTTTGTTACAGAAATTTTAGCATTGTCAGATGCTGAACATTTACTGAGCAGTCTTTCAGCGGGTCTTCCTGTTAAGGTTCTAAGTCAGGTGTCAGCTGGGCGACACACTCCAGGGCCACTGCACACCCTCGTCCAGGGTCCTTGGAATGACAGGAGTTGCCTCAACTACTCTGATGGCTTGGTGGAAGACACCTTGACCCAGCGACTCTCCTGGGCCCTTTGCCCCTCCTCACTCTCGGGTCTTGTACAGGTACTTGTCCTCCTGGTGGCGGGCACCTCTCCACAGTGACCTCCTGTGGTGGCCTGGTCTCAGCACCCCACACTCAGGATCCAGGTCCCCAAACAGTACATCAAAGGTTTTTCTCCCTCCAAGACTTCCCATTCTGGCACCAGCTGTTAAGATAATGGATTTCCCTCGGCAGACTGTGTGACCCAAGCATCCATGGGGACTCTGCGTGACAGTGTGGAGCCAGGAAGAACCTTCAAAGCCAGCCAGAGCCTCGGCACTGTGGCCCTGAGAGTGTCTGTAATCCATTAAGAGACCATGCTGGAGAGCAGACTTCCGCCAGGCCGAGTGACTGTGGTCCCTGCACACCACTGGGACAGCAAAGTAGGGCTTGGTTGTTTATTTCTGGGCATGTACCGGCCACAGGGACCACATCGGTCCTCTTTGGAGATGGCCTCTGTTTATCCTGGGCTCAATTTGCGGGGCAGAAACTGGTTTTCCTTGACACTGGAAGTCCAGCCAGGCTGTGTCCTCCTCCACAGCCTGCAGTTAAAATCACCCTGACACCCCGTGAAGCCTGAATTTCAACTGGAATACAATTGGAGCAGAAAGGACAATAAATAAACCAATTTATTTTATCTCTCCTGCTCAGAGGTTGGGTCTTTTTTGAATTGAAAAAGCAAATTTATACAAATAACATCCAAATAAGACCCTTCCTGGGTTAATAGGAAATTGAAGCTCTGGGTAGTGCCCTGGGCCTGGCACCGCGTGGGTGTGGGTGTATCGTGAATTGAAGCATGCCCTGTGGGGTGGGTGAGTGGGGTCTCGGGTGGCATGTGTGATCTGAGACCCAGAGTGGGTGGGCTGTCAGGCCACCTGGAAGCGCCGGTGTCCCTGGAGGTGCCAGGTGGGCAAGGGTCTCTGACAGGTCTGGCAGTTTGGGGGGTGCTAGATCAGGGTCACAGCCCCTTCACCCCCGCTCCTTGGCCTTTTTACCTTTTAAAGTCTCTTTTTAAATTTGTTTTTTTTTTTTTGAGTCAAGGTCTCTCTATATAGTTCAAGCTGGCCTTGAACTCACTATGTAGTCCAGGCTGGCCTCAAATTGACAGCGATCCTCCTGCCTCAGCCTCCCAAATGCCGAGATTTCAGATGTGTATCACCTTGGTTTGGTTTCAGACATGTTGGTGCAGGGTCTCTGCAAGGCCCCAGTCCTCCTCCTTCCTTGGCTGCAGAGGGCCCAGTCCTGCTCTTGCCAGTCCCCAGAGAGTGTCCATGTCTCTTCTTGGACCTGCCGTCTGTAGCCCTTTGGAGAAGCCCCACCCCCCACCCCTCCCAGCTGCCGAATCAGCTTAGTCATTGTGTCTCATCTTAAATGGAGACAGATGAGCACGGAGGCTCTCACTGTGACCGAGGACTGGAGTCACCTGCAGAACCCTGAGCACCTGGAGATTCTCATGCTGTTGCTCTGGGGGCTTGGGAGGGTTTGAGAGCTCCCTGATCATTCGCTCGCTCTTCACTGTGCACCCTGGTGGAGGACAGCTGACCCCAGGGGACTGGCGGGATGTAGTACCTGTGGAGCAGGGGCTAAATGCCCCTCTCCTCCACTTGCTCCTTGGAGCCATAAGGTCCTGTTCACTGAGCAACTACCAAGTGCCCTGCCTTGAACCCATGTCTCCTCAACCCTTGCAATGAGGAAACAGGCTCAGAGAGGTGAGGTTTCTTCCCCAAGATCATTCGGCAGGGAAGCAGCAGAGGCAGGATTAGAACCCCAGTCTGCCTGACTCTGGAGGCCCCTGCTGCAGGGTCCCCTCTGGTCACCTTCCTGGAGGTGGACCTGCAGAACTGGAATGGGCAGGGGCTGCAGGCCTGGGTTCAATGCTTGTGACCTTGAGTTTGACCTTCCCTGAGCCTCCGCTTCTGTGTAAAGCGCAAGGGGCGATGCCCCTGTTAATTATGGCCACTTGATGCTCCTTCCCATTGTCATTGTGCCCTGTCCCCCTCCCGGGGCCCCATTTCAGCAAGCAGAGAGTTTAGTTGTTGCTTGGATCCTCTTGGCCTCCTGTCTCTCAGTGCCAGAGGATTTGGCTTAATCCTCCGCACTCTGCAGAACACAAGTGACTGTCTCTCTGGGAAAACAGGGCAGCAATTAGGCTAAATAATTTAAAGGAACTTTTAATTTTTAAGTAATTGTAATTTGCATTTGCTCCTTGTCTCTCCTCCCCCACCGCCTTCTCCATATTATTTGTTTGCTTCTTTACTAAATGTTGTGTTTTTTCCTGAGTAACACATCCGCTCTGAATGGCAGCCCGAGAATAATCACAGATTGAAACGTGAAGGCAGGAGGCAGAATCCGCTGACTTGGGAAGGGCTGAGCGGGCTTTGCTGGACCAGTAGCCCAGTTTGGGAAGGAGGGGAAGGAAAATTTGAAGTTAGGTTTCCTTCCTTTGAACAGGGATGACCACTGAGGTGCTGAAGGTGGCTGGGAATCCCAGATGGCCAGCAGTCTGCTCTCACTGGTTTAAAAAAACTTTAAACTTAAAAAAGTATTTTAGACTTAGGAAAGGTACAAAAAGCAGCACCAAGAATTCCTGTGTATCTTTTACCATCCCATCCGGTGTAGAGATGTGCGTACGTCCATCTCCACCTGTGAGTCTGAACAGGAAGCAAGTTTGTCCCCAGGGAACATGTGGCAACATCCAGGACAATTTTGTGGTCATGGGGCCTAGGGTGGGAGGGCTGGGTGCTCCTGGCATCTGGTGTTCGAGGCTGAACATGTCACCATGTACAGGAAACCCCGGCACATGGCGACCCAGCCCGGGTCAGAAAGGTTGGGCTGCACGTGTGGGGTCAGAATTGTTTGGTGGCTCCTGGGTCCCCTACCTCTTTAGGCTGAGCGTCCTCACCACAACCACAGCTCAGTTCCCAGCAGAATGGGGTTGGCAGGGAGCAAGGAAGGCTTGGACTCCAGTGCTGACTGGGGTCCCCAGGTGGGTGGCACTGGGTGGGGCGTGGAAGTGTGGATGGAGGCTGGGACAATGACCCACCTTTTGTCACCTTCCTCTCAGTCAGATGGGCCTGTGCACTGTTCCCCTGCCCCTCTGAGGGGTGCATATGGGGAATGAGGGTCAGGTGGGACAGAGTCCTATGCACATGAATGTGTCAGACTGCCACATTGTCACTCTCTGCGTCTGGAGCTTTCCCGCTGAGCCTGTTGAGTGTGAGCAGCAGCCTCCCTCACTGGTCCCTGGTTGTGACATTGCAGCCCTGGCCTGCAAGGGCTGTGCGCCAGGGGACAGCGGGCTGGGCTTCCACACTGTGTGTGTGTGTGTGTGTGTGTGTGTGTGTGTGGGCGTGTGCACATTTGCATACAGGAGGAGATGACTGGGACCCCGGAGGACCTGCTCTTTCGGTCCTGTCATAGAGAGGGACGGGAAAGAAGGAGCCAGGGCCACAGACAGAGCAGTGCTTGGCCAGCTGCATTCCTAGAGTCCAGTTTCTCTCGAGAAATGCTTCCTTCCCACAGGAAAACCCTTTGTAACCTCCATGTTGGAATGGTCCCAAAACAATATGTTTTAGGATTTGGAATTGGAAAGAAAAAAACAAACATTTATTCGCTGCTTTCTATGCACCAGTCTCTTAGGTATTTCATCTTATTTCCTACTCCCCTGTGCCTTGTGCAATAGATAGTAATTAAAGCATTTGTTAGGAGAGGTTAAGTAACTCCCCCTAGGTCATGGAGCTGGTAGGCAGCAAGGCTAGGATTGGCGTGTAGATGGGCATTACTTCAAAGCAGGTGCTGCCCCTGGTTTAAGCTCTGGTTCAGCCATCACTAGCTGTGTGACCTTGGGCAAGTTTCTCAACCTCTCTGTGCCTCAGTTTCCTCTTGTATAAAAGGGTGATAATGGTGTCCATCCTAGCTGCCTAGGAGGACAGAGAAAGTGCTTTACATCCAGCCTGTCAGTTAGCATTGTAATTAGCATGAAGCGACCTCACCTTGGGACTGATTCCCATTTACAGGGCTGGCTGGGGACCCAGCATGGGTAACCGGCCTGGCAGGGTGGGGACCCCAGTAGCAGAGACAGCCTGGTGCTCTAGTGATGGACAGGAGCACACCTGTGACTGGATGTGGGGCAGGGGGGTCCTTGGATTCTCTCCAGGATGGTCTCCCAGCGCCTGTGCTGTCCCCCACCCTTTCTGGACACTACCATTGGTGACCCTGGAGCCCCCAGAGAGCACAGCCAGCTCCCCCAGCAGGGGGCCAGCTCTCAGAGCTGGGGCAGTGCAGGGACCCCTGCGGGATTGCCACCTGGGCTTCTCGGTGGCGGAGGCCTGCTGGGCAGAGGGACGGGGCCACTTGGGCTTCCCGGGTGTCGCTGCTCCTGCTCTGAAACCCTGAGCTCAGGTCCTGCCCCAGGCCTCAGGGCAGCTTGCTCTGGATCATGCTCAGCTCCCGGAGGATCTGCACTGCTGATTCCGTCCCTTCCCTGTGACGCTGGAAGCATCTGTGAAGCCTGAGGTCCATGGAGTGTGGGCCCAGGGCTCAGGTGCAGCCACCATTGCCACGAGGTCCTCTGAGCCCTGTGGGGAAGGGGCCAGGGGCTCCCCCTCCAGACCTGAGTAGCCCTGGTGCCTGGAGGGGCCGGGGCTCAGGCAGAGGGAGGATGGAGGCCTCTTGATTCCTAGGAGTCTTGGGGGCATTGAGCATCTGACTGGGCCCCGGCCCTGTACCCTCTGCCTGGCGCTGCATCTGATGACCAGGCTGCCTGGGCGTCTGGCCTGCTGCCCCGGCCTGGGCTGTCCTGCTCCACCTGCTGCCACCCTCTTTGGGGTGATCTCCTCCACCCTGAGGGGAGGCCGGCTGACTTCGGCCTGGGAGTGTCCCTCCCCTGTGGGGACTTTTCTTAAATCCAGATGTCCTCTGACACTGTCTCCCTACTCTTACGGCACTACCTGAGTCTGGGCTGTGAGCCCAGAAGGGAAACGATTGTGTCCAATGCAGCGGAGTTGACAGTGTGGGAAGAAGACCCCACCAAGCAGGGTGCTGTTCACTTTGTGCACAGTGTGTGCTAGGAGGAAGAGGAACGGTCAGGTCGGATGTGAGGGAGAACTTCCGGGTTAGCCGTGGAGTTGGGAAAGGAGCTGGGAAAGGCGCCTCCAACTCCAAATCCTAGAAACCTCTGTGACTGGGGAGCCCGGGCCCTAAACACTCTTGTGAACAGTACCGCCCTATGCCAGGTGCTCCTGGGTGCTGGCCACTGAGGTGGGCAACACAGACTGAGTCCTGGTCAGGTGCTCAGTGCCCCCGAGCCTGAGAACTAAGAGGCCAGGCTGGAGGGGCTCAAGGGGCTGGGTGTGCAGAAGTCATTGTGAGAGCCGCAGTGTCAGGCAGCTTAGCGCTTGCAGAAGAGGCCAGCCTGGGTGCACACTGCGGCTGGTGGTGCTAGGCTGAGTGAGTGCGGGAAGCAGGTCGCCTTTATTCCAGGTGGGCTTTGAGAGAAAGGTTAAAGATCAGGAGAGTGCAGAGCTCAGGAGCTGGGTCAGCTTGATAAGCTGGGGGCCATCGCGGGGCACTCTCAGGAAGGAACATCTGAGCTGGAGGATGTAAAGGAGTTCACCAGGCAGATCTCAAGTGCATGGAAACGTGATGTTTCCAGAGAACTACTAGAAAGCCCACAGGGCTGTAATGGGAAGGGGAGAAGATGGTGCTGAGGGAATGAAGGAGCGAGGCGGGCACCTGGGGCAGGGCATGCCTTTGGGTCTTCTTACCCTCCATCTGGAAGGATTTGAAGGGGAGGGGTGGGGTGGTAGCATTAGGAGGATTTGGGGCAGTGGGGAGAGGGGCCGGTTGGAGGTGGTAGTGGTATGATCAGATCTGCGACTTATTGATTGATTGGGGTTTTTTTTTGTATTAAATTCTTTTATTGGTACATTGTAGGTATACAACACAATTACATTTCTCATTGGGAACTTGTACCTTTACATAATGCATCTTGGTTCTTATTTTTTCCCCATTCCTAGCCCTCCCTTCACGCCCTCCACCCTTCCCTATTTACAAAGACTTTATTTCCATTTTTTCCATTTCTCATCATTTTTTCCTTTCCCTTCTTTCCTTTCCCCTGTGCCTCCCACTACCCCTACCCCTTTGGACCTTTTATTCCTATTTTGCATTATCGATTATTCATTCTAATCATTGGTACATTTTAGGTATACAATATAATGACATTCATCATTGGAAATTTGCACCTTTACATAGTCTCTCTTGGTTCTTGTTTTTCACCCTTGCCCAGCCCTCCCTTCAACCCCTCCAGCCCTCCCTATTTACAAAAATTTTGTTCCTATTTTTCCATTTTCTCATATTAATTCCATTCCCTTCTATCCTTTCCCTTAGCCCTCCCACTTCCTTCCCCTTTGCCCTTTTTCTTCCTATTTCACGTGACCTATTATACATTTAGTCCTTATTTACACTTTCAGTTTCTCACACCAGAGAAACTATTCGGTATTTACACATCTGTGTCCTATTTATTTCACTTAAGAGTATTGCCTCAATGTGCATCCACTTAGCTATAAATGTCTCTAATTTCTCATTTTTTATGGCTGAGTAGTACTCCATTTTATAAAAAAACCACATTTTCTTTATCCAGTCTCCAGTTGATGGGCATTTGGGCTGTTTCCAAGTTTTAGCTATTACAAACTGCGCTGCTATGAACATGGGCGCACATATATCACTGTGGTATGATTTTTTTAATTCTTTGGGGAAGATCCCCAGCAGTGGAATAGCGGGGTCAAATGGGATTTCCAGTCCTAGTTCTTTGAGATATCTCCATACTGATTTCCACAGTGGTTGCACCAGTCTACACTCCCACCAGCAGTGGAGCAGGGTTCCTCTTTCCCCACAGCCCCGCCAGCAGTTGTTATTGGTTGATTTCATGATAGCAGCCATTCTTTCTGGAGTGAAGTGGAATCTCAGCGTTGTTTTCATTTGCATCTCTTGAATGACCAGTGATGTTGAACATTTTTTCATGTATTTATTTGCTATTTCTACTTCTTTGTCTGAGAAATGTCTGTTCATTTCAGATGCCCATTTTTGGATTGGGTCTTTAAATTTGGGAGGTCTGATCTTTTTAAGTTCTTTATAGATTCGAGATAGTAGACCTTTGTCTGAGGAAGAGCAGGTGAAGATTTTTTCCCACATTGTGGATTGTCTCTTCACACTGCTGGTGGTTTCTCTTGCTGTGCAAAGCTTTTTAATAAGAAGAGATCCCATTTGTTGATTGTTTGTGCTAGTTCACAGGCAACTGAGGTTTTGTTCATAAAATCTTTTCCTACACCGATGTCTTGAAGGGTTCTACCTAACCTCTGTTCCAACTGGTTCAGAGTTTCTATTTTAATATTTAGATCTTTAATCCATTTTGATTTTAGTTTAGTGCATGGTGAGAGATACAGGTCTAGTTTTAATCTTTGGCAAGTTGAAGCCCAATTTTTCCAGCACCATTTATTAAAGAGGCTATCTTTCCTCCAGTGAGGGTGTTTGGCTCCTTTGTCGAAGATGAGATGGCTGAGTGTGTCTGGCATTGTTTCTGCATCTTCTAATCTGTTCCACTGGTCCTCAAGCCTGTTTCTTTGCCAGTACCATGGTGTTTTTATCACAGTAGCTTTGTAGTAGAGTTGCAGGTTGGGGATTGTGATACCCCCTGCCATGTCTCTGTTACCTAGAATTGCTTTTGCTCTTCTGGGTCTCTTCTTGTTCCAAATGAATTTTTGGATTGTTTTCTCGAGGTCTATGAAGCATGCTGCTGGGATCTCAAGTGGAATTGCATTAAATCTATATAGCAGTGTTGGAAGTATGGCCATTTTCACTATATTAATCCTTCCTACCCAGGAGCAGAGGATGTCTGTCCATTTTCTGATATCATCTTCAATCTCTCTTTTCAGAGTGCCATAGTTTTCAGAGAAGAGGTCTTTGATTTCTTTCGTTAGGATGATTCCTAGGTATTTCAGTTTTTTGGATGCTATTGTGAAAGGAATTATTTGCCCTATTTCTCTCTCAGTGAGTCTGTCATTCGTGTAGAGGAAAGCTATTGATTTTTGTGTGTTGACCTTGTAACCAGCTACTTGACTGAATTTGGTTATTAAGTCTAGAAGACTTTTGGTGGAGTTCTTGGGGTCTTCTATATAGAGTATCATGTCATCTGCAAATAATGACAATTTGACTTCTTCATTACCTATCTTTATTCCTTTTATTTCTTTCTCTTGTCTAATTGCCGTGGCTAATGTTTCCAGCACTATATTGAACAAGAGTGGTGATAGTGGACATCCTTGTCTTGTTCCTGACTTTAGTGTGAAGGATTTCAGTTTTTGACCATTTAGTATGATATTGGCTGTTGGTTTTTCATAGATGGCTTCTATCAGTTTGAGGTAGAGACCATCTGTTCCAATTTTTTGTAGGGTTTTTATCATAAATACATGTTGGATTTTGTCAAATGCTTTTTCTGCATCTATGGAGATAATCATATGGTTTTTGTCCTTGGCTCTATTGATATAGTGTATTACATTAATTGATTTTCACATATTGAACCATCCCTGCATCCCTGGGATGAATCCCACTTGATCAGGGTGTATGATCTTCTTGATGATCTTCTGCATTCTGTTTGCCAGTATCTTATTAAGGATTTTTTGCATCTATGTTCATTAGTGAGATTGGCCTATAGTTCTCTTTTTCAGTTGGGTCTTTCTCTGCTTTGGGGATCAAGGTGATGCTTGCTTCCAGGAATGAATTTGGGAGTATTGCTTCCCTTTCAATTTCATTGAAGAGTTTAAACAGTAGTGGCAGCAGTTCCTCTCTAAATGTCTTGTAGAATTCAGCAGTGAAGCCATCAGGGCCTGGGCTTTTCTTAGGTGATAAGTTTTTAATTACGTTTTCAATTTCATTGGTTGATATTGGGTTGTTCAGAATTTTTAGGTCTTCTTCATTCAACTTTGGTAATTCATATGTATCTAGGAATCTGTCCATTTCTTCTGTGTTGTCCGTCTTATTGGCGTATAGGTTCTGGAAGTAGGTATTGATGATCCTCTGGATTTCTGCTGGGTCTGTTGTAGTTTCACCCTTTTCATTCCTAATTGCATGGATTTGGGCCTTTTCTTTCCTTTTTCTGACAAGGTTGACTAAAGGTTTATCAATTTTGTTGATTCTTTCAAAGAACCAACTCTTGGCTTCATTGATTTTTTTGTATCGTTCTCTTAGTCTCCATTGCCTTGATTTCTCCTCTGATCTTTATAATTTCTTCCCTTGTATGAGCTTTGGGGTTGTCCTGCTCGTCTTTTTCTAGAAGCTTGAGGTTCAGCATCAGGTTGTTTAATTGGGCTGGTTCTGTTTTCCTAATATGCGTATTCACTGCTATGAATTTCCCTCGTAAGACTGCTTTCATTGTGTCCCATAGATTCCAATATGTTGTATTGTCATTGTCATTTAATTGAAGGACCTGTCTGATTTCTTCTTTAATTTCCTCTGTGACCCATTGGTTATTCAAAAGTGTGTTCAATTTCCACGTGTTTATGAAATTTTTTGAGTTTCTTTTGCTATGGATCTCCAATTTCATCACACTATGGTCTGATAATATACAGGGGATAACTTCAATTCCTTTGCACTTCCTTAAACATGTTCTATGTGTGAGTATGTGGTCTATTTTTGAGAATGACCCATGTGCAGCTGAGAAGAATGTGTATTCTGATTTTGTGGGGTGGAAGACTCTGTAAACATCTGTTAAGTTCATTTGTTCAAGAGTTCGATTGAGTTCTAGTATTTCATTACTTATTTTTAGTCTAGTTGATCTATCTATTTGTGACAGTGGGGTGTTGAGGTCCCCCACTACAATTGTATTAGTGCATGTATGGCTTTTCATGTCCGTTAGTATTTGTTTTATATAGTTGGGTGCACTAGTGTTTGGTGCATAGATATTTATGATTGTCATCTCTTCCTCTTGGATTCTTCCCTTTACAAGGATGTAGTGTCCTTCTTCATCTCTCTTAATCAGTGTTGGTTTGAAATCTACTTGATCTGCCAAGAGGATAGCTACTCCTTCTTTTTTTCGGGTTCCTGTTGCATGGAGTATTGTTTTCCACCCTTTAACTTTCAGTCTGTGAGTTTCCTTTTGAATGAAGTGTGTTTCTTGTATGCAGCATATTGTTGGATTTTGCTTCTTGACCCATTCTGCCAGTCTATTTCTTTTGATTGGTGAATTGAGACCATTAACATTGATGGTTATAACTGAAACGTATTGACTTGTCATTGCCATGACTTTTTCTTTTTGTTGGGTTCTCCCCCTTTACATTTAATTTCTTGTCATGCCAGATGGGTTCATTCTGCTTTGCTTCCTGGGGTTGTGATCCTCAATGTCTGTTCCTAGGCTATTGTTTAAATTCTTTGGAGTGCTGGTTTGGTATTCATGAAGTTCCTAAGGTGCTCTTTGTCATGAAAGTATCTTATTTCTCCATCAATTTTGAAGGATAGTTTTGCAGGGTACATCAATCTGGGTTGAAGGCTGTTTTCTTTTAGGGCTTGGAATATGTCACTCCAAGCTCTTCTTGCCTTGATGTTTTGTGTTGAGAAGTCTGCTGTGATTCTGATGGGCTTTCCTTTGTATGTGTTTTGTTTCTTTTCTCTGACTGCTTGGAGAACTTTTTTCTTCTGTTGTGTTTCTGGAATCTTAACAATTATATGCCTATGTGTAGATTTTTTTTGATCAAGGCTATTTGGAGTCCTATATGTCTCACTTATCTGTATGTCAAGCTCTTTTGCCCTGCTTGGGAAGTTTTCTGCCATTATTTCTGTGAAGAGATTTTTTTTATGTCATCTCCACTCTCTCCTCTTTCTTCATTGAGCCCAATCAGTCTTATGTTATTCTTCTTTGCATCATCTAGCAGCTGCTGGATTGATTTCTCATGTTCCCTTATAATTTTGAAGCAGTTTTTCTTTTCCTGGTTACTAATTGCAATCTTATCTTCTATATCTGAAATTCTGTCCTCACACTGGCTCATTCTGCTGTGTAGACTTTCAATGGAGTTTTTCATGTCCTAGAAATCTATTTGCATCTGTTTTATGGATTCCATTTGTTTCTTATGTTGGGATTCCATCATGTTCCTCAGCTTCTCTCTAGATTTATTAATCATGTCTTGCACTAAGGGCACAATTTCTCCTGTTATCTGAGAAATTATTTCTGATTTCATTTTTTCCAGATCCCCTTTTGTTGCCAGTTCAGTGGGTCCAGGTGGTTGAATGTCAGAGTGTTCCATCTCATTTCCCTTTGGGGCTGCTGTAGGTGATCTGGAAGTCTGGTTTTGAGACTTATTTATGTGTTTTCTCATTTCGACTGGGGCGGGGGGCTGTTAGCACCTGCACGGATTACCTCCTCTGAGCTGGGTGAGGTGGGACAGGGGCTGTGAGCAGCAGTAGGGATGGTGACCCAAAAGCCCTTTCCTGTGGGCTGGGAGCAGCCGGAGGGATGGTGGCCGGGAAACCCCTTCCTCTGGACCAGGAGCAGTGGGATGGTGGCTCAGAAGCCCCTCCCTCTGGGCTGGGAGCGGTGGGAGGGATGGTGGCCCGGAAGCCCCTTCCTCTGGGCCAGGAGCAGCAGGACAGAAGGTGGCCCAAAAGCCCTTTCCTCTGGGCTGGGAGCAGCGGGACGATGGCTCAGAAGCCCCTACCTCTGGGCCGGGAACAGTGGGACTCAGTACCTTGGTCTGGTGGTCTGGTGTCCTCTGCGCCTTGGTAATGTGGAATCAGGTGGCTGCCTGTCTGCAGTGGGGTGATTCGGTGTCTTCCGCGTGACTCAGGACCTCGGTAGGGCGTGCACAGACCTGCCTGTCTGCAGCGGGCTGATTCGGCATGTTCCGCGGGACTGATTGATTGGGTTTTTGAGACAGGGTCTTGCTATGTAGCCCAGGCTGGCCTCAAACTCACAGCAATCCTCCTGCCTCAGCCTCCCAACTGCTGGGATTATAGGCGTGTACTACGCCTGGCTCTGTGCTAATCCTTTTGTCCTTCCAGCCTCCTGTCCAGCAACAATTGTTCTGCCTGTTGTCATTAGAGATGAGGGTCCCTTTCCTTGAAGTTTGTATAAATGGAAACATGCCTTTTGAATATGCTCTTGCTCTCTTTGCTTGTCTTCTTTCATGCAGCGTAATTATCCCTACTGGACAGGGAGGCTCTTATTTGGACTTTGCTGCTAATTCATGTCTTGGCTGAGTTCTCTTAAGCCCGTGCAGGTCAAAGCAAAAGCCTCGGACAGCACCTCTGCATTGCCGGGAGCTTGCTAGAGACACGGAGCCTCAGCATCTGCCCGGACCTCCTGGCTCAGGGTACAGTTTAGCAAGATCCCAGGCAATTCACATGCAGGGGCAGTTAGCAGGCACCCTGGGAGCTCTTGGGACCTCAGCTTGCTTCTTTCCTTTCCCGTGCCGGGACTTCCGGTTCCGGGGAGTTGAATGACTGCGCTCAGTTAGGAGTTCATTGTCACCATCAGTCTCCATGTGGCCTTGCTTTTGTTTCCCGGCCTCCTCTGTGCATTTTCTCCTTCCCTATCCTCCCTCCCACAGGCACCCACTCTATTGTGTTCGGAATATGTTCTAAAAGACATGATAGGTAGTGTCATTCTGTGTTACTGTGTGTTTTCCATTTCCATACGTTTATTATGGACATATCTCCTTCCATTCCCAACTTTTCTCACTCAGGAGTGTGGTTTGCTATATTTCTCTGGGCAGTTCAGGATAAGGCTTCTTGAGTGGACTGAGTTCTCCATGGCAGGTTGTGCGTGTCTATCACCAGTTCCTCATCTGCTCCTCATGGCTGGGCCCCCTAAGGATGTCCCCAGGTCCGCTCTACCATAGACAGCTTCCTTCCTCCTGGCCCAGCCTGAGTCTCCAGTCTCCCAGTAAATGACCCAGGTTGTCTGGGACTTCTCAGTGGAAAGACCCTGGCGAGTTGCAGGCACCAAACTGTCAGGCAGGAGGTCTGAATAGTTATGTTTTCCTTTGAGTTAAGTTTGCATCCGACACTGGGTCTGGTCTGAAACCCTTTGATAGTCTATGTCCCCGAGCCCTGCTCTTTTCCCCTGAGCTCAGGCAGTGCTTTAACTTCTGAAAGTTTTTTTTTTTTTTTCCTGTGAATAATACACCAGCTGCTCCAGGGAGCTGAAGGTTGCACCAGTTTGCAAGCCTGTTTAAAATCCCAATTCTGCAAACTCCAGAAGGGAGTGACAGTTCCTACTCCTGCGTAATCATTTATAGATCAGGTAATGATTTCCCTTTGGCTTCATGACAGTTCTGTTCTCAGGAGAGCTGGTCAGCTTGTCAAATACTGCTGATGTTCCCACTGGTGCGGGCTCTCAGAATCAAATGCTGGGACTCTATCCACCGTCCTAGCTCAGCCCTGGACCTACAACTGCAGGGAAAAGTCACTTCCTTCAAGGAACCTCAGGACTTGTGACAGGGGCACAGGGACCCACAGAGGTGACAGTTTTGGCCCAAACCGTCTTGCAGTGGAGAAGGCTGGGGATGTCAGGGGCTTCCTCTGTGAGTTAGGGGCCACCTAGAGGCTTCCAGTGGAATTCAGCAACTGCTAACAAGACCGTAGCACGAGCCAGGCCGTGCCAGTTTAGAGGGTTAGGGTAGGGGATCTGGCTGGTTGCCCAGCACATTCCTCTAGAAGGTTCTTTGGTGGAACTTCTCCTCATGTTGGGACAGAGATCAGTACCCATGGCAGCCAAAGGATGGGCGGTGGGACCCCTGGATGGCTGTGAATTGAGCTCTGTTCTTGTTGCCTGGGCTGATGAGTAGCAAGCAGAAACAGTATCCCTCTCCCAGGATTGGACCGAAATAAAAATTTAATTAAGAAAAATGAGTCTCTGCCAGTGGCTCCTGAGGGCTGTCAGTGGACATGTGCTAGATCGAGCCATGTTGTCATAGACAGGATTAGGAAAGTGGGAGCCACTCGGTGCGCTCTTGGTGAAAGTGAGCAGATTCACTCTGCGGGACTGTTCTTTAGGTAAGCTCACCACCGGCATCTTTGGTGTTCATGGAACTGGAATGATCGTGGAAGTTACCAGAAGATAACAGAAGACTGCAAAGTTCTTATGTGGCTAAAGAGGAAATTGGCAAATTTCTGTTAGGTCTGCTATGTGTGTGAGCATTTGCACACACAGATGCAAGTGTGCATAAATTGTGCTTTCCTGCAAATCTGTAGGACCTAAGAACTACATACAATTCTGGCTTTAGGAAGACTTTGATACTTAGATTCTCCTCAAAATGAATAGCTAACACATTGTATCCAATTTGTGCCTAAGTAATATGTTACTTTGTTTCTAATAATGATTTTTGTTAAGATAAAAATCTTCGCTTTAGCAGGAGAGTAACTCCACACATTAGGTTAATGTAGCAAACATTTACATCTTAATGAAAGATTCTGTAAAACCTGCATTTGTTAACATGTAAATGAGCAGCGACCAGGCAGAGCCTGAGGAGTCAGAGAAGGGAATTGAGATTGGGGACTCTTCTGCTGTGGCCCTGGGGTCCCAGCTAGGGCCACCAGGCAGGGGGCTGGGGCCTGCAAGCCTTTGTGGCCCCAGATTCTTCTACTGTATTTAAATGGGAGAGTCAGAGTGAAAATGTAATTAAATCTTGGCCACAGAGCTAGACAACTTAACTAGAGCCCCTCATGCTACATGCTCCAGAATTTAATTTTCCAAATAAACTCAGTGTGGCTTTGATGCCCAGGGAGGATCAATAGAATGGAAATTGCTTGCAGTTTCCCCTAAAGTGCTACAGTGGATCGCTGCTCCCCCCACACCTCTTTTCTGCCAGAGAGCGCCTAGTGTTCATTCCAGGCACATATGATTGGAGGAAACGGAAAAAAATAAGTGACTAAAGAAGGAAACTGTAAGCCCTGCTGAGGCGGGGATGAGACTCCACCAGGGAGGAAGGCACCTCATCCTACTCAGGAGGCTGGTGGTGGGCTTGACACGGCCTGAGAATGTGGGGATCTTTTGCTCATCAGGCCACGTTCCCCATGAGGTCACCCAGAAGGGGAGCCAAGCCTCAGCTCCCAAGGGTGCTGCTGCCTGCCTACCTGCTCTGGAATCTTGGGGGCCGTCCTGGGTCCTTTGTATTCTTGCACAGTACCCTCGAAGAGTATCGGGGTAGGAGGGGTCGGGAGGGGTCCCGCTGACTCTGGCTTGCCTGTTCCTTTGGGGCTCAGATAGCAAATGCTAACCTCGACTGGCAGACTATTTGGAGTTTGTTTTGTTTTTGTACTGGGGATCAAACTCCAGACCTTGTGCTTTCGTGGCAGGCGGAGGAACCACTGAGGTAAATCCCCAGCCTATGTGGAGTTTTGATGTGAGTTTTCAACTGCAGAGTTAACCTTACTGGGGCAGATCCCGTGCCCTGTTTGTTCCTTTGGGGAGATACCAAGGAGCTCCCTCAGGTGCCATGAAGGAGGGACCTTGGAGCGAGTTTCTGGGATCATAGTCCCCTTGCCCCAGGGACGGCTCAGGAATCCCTCATGTGGTCCCAGCGTTGGCAGATAGGTAGGGACAGGGATGCAGGAGGAGTGCAGTCTGCAGACCTCTCCTGGGCATGGTTTGTTTGTGACTCGGGGCTGGGCTCTGTGTGCGGGGTGGGCAGCAGGTGCAGAGGTGAATGAGACTCAGTCCTAGGAGTTTATAGATTAGACTCGAGCACCCATGGCTTCATTCTGGTCAGGGCAGGTGCCTTCAGGAATCTGGACCCGGGTTGAGTAGTCTCCATATCTTATATTTGGGGAAAGTGAGGCAGGGAGGTGGTTTTCCCCTGCACACGCTGTCTGACATTTTAGCAGGCAGTTCCTCTTGGCTAGAGCTGGCTCAGGGCCAGATTTTGAATGGAGATTCAGAACTGAGGTAGGGGAGGGCCTGTCCCTGGGGCTCCCCAAGTTCCCGCTCAGCTCCTCTGCTTCCCCCTCCCCTGGTGGAATAGGTTCCAGTCCCCAGGCCCCTACAGCAGGGCCTGTGACACTTCCTGGGCCGACAGATTGACCCTGTTTTGAAATATCCAGAGAGTGAAAGTTCTGGGAAATTAATTAGTGTCAGTAGACACTGGCTACCCAGAGGCTGTGCAAATTTATGGGATTTTGTTTCCTTTTTGTCATGGAATAAGTTGTCAGCATGTGTGTTGATTGATTTCCTGCTAAATTCTTCTATGTCTTAAAAAAAAAAATGGAAATGCTCAGCGTTTGGAGTCCCTGGAAACATTTTAATGAACTTCCTTCTGGAGCAGAACAGCTGGCTCTCCTAGGTGTCCTGTCCCCTCGCCCGGTCTGTGTCTCTTGCTTCTCAGGGACCCCAGGATGGCTTGTGGGGGCAGCAGGGTCAGGGCAGGCACTTGTGAGGCGGAGTGTCCTTAAATTCTTCTGCCCTGGGGAGGTCCAGAGGAGGTTCAGACCTGTGAGCAGGCAGCCGTGTAGACGCCCGGGGTGGGGGTGTGTGTGTGTGCCCTGCACGATGATAATAGGAAGAGTGGTTTCCCTGGGAGGCCCCCTGCCCTGGACTGCCTGGGGTGGACCTGGCAGCTGCTTGGTGCCCCTTCCTCTGGCCTGTTTGCTTCCCAAGTCAGATCCCGTCCCTCTCAGCTCTGGTGGGGACCAGGGCAGGATGCGCAGTGTTGCTTTTTGGAGCTGATGATATTTACAGAGCTTCAGCGGAGGTGAAATTGAAAAAACAAAAACACAGCCGTTACTAATTCCAAATGTGACGTCCCTCCTCTCATCCCACCCCTTGGAAAGCTGAGGAGAGGGATTATTGAGTATGTGACACGGGCGGAGAAAGATGACCGCGCATATTAAGCAAGCGGAGAGTGATTGCTGGGTGCATGATGGAAGGGGAGATAGTCACCACAAAATTAAATCCCCCCAAATGCAGCAGAAAATAATTATTGTCCAGACATTACTGGCTTGACATATAGTGAGTTTCCTATTTTTGAAAGCCTCCTGTAGTTTCTGGATAACCCATTTAGCTGTCTGTACCCCACTCCCCCCATCCTCCCTGTGAACTTTCCTTGGCTTTTGAACCCCTTGTGGCTATTTTCCCAGCCATAGGTAGGAATAATTTCTGGGAGCACGAGGACCCTCCAGTGATCTCCAGGGTTTTCTGAGTTTCCTTTGGTCACGTCAGCAGAAGTCTCCCGCATTCTAGGGCTCTGCAGTGTTCGCTGTCTCTCCTCTCTCTCTCTCCTGAGCTCAGCTGCAGATCAAACAAGACGGGGTGGGGGGTGGGGGAGACAGGGCCTCAGGACGGCCCCTGAGGCATCTCACTGTTTGAAGGTAGCAGTTGTGAGGACATTCTCTGGGTGCCGGGCGATTGTCAGTGTGACTGTGTCCTTCCAGGCTCTGGGGTGACCGCAGTGTCCAGGGCCATGTCTCGGGCAGGCAGGGACCCCATCTTGTTGTCATTGGTGGCCACCATTTCAGGGTCCTTCCTCAAGCAGAGGACTGGGGAAAGTGGGCTGACCCTACAGCAGGAAAGAATACGCGAAGCCAGAGGAAGCGTCTTCCAAAAGCAAGCCTTAGCTCTTAGCTGTCCCCAGACCTGTGGTACCAGGGACCAGTTTCATAAAGACAGTTTTTCCATGGACGAGGGGGTGGTGGTTTTGAGATAAGTCAAGTGCATTGTATTTATTGTGCACTTTACCTCTATTTTTGCATTAGATGCATAAGGAGTGCACAACCCAGACCCCTTGCACTCGTAGTTCACAGTAGGATCTGCACTCCTGGGAGAATCTAATTCCACACTGATCTGACAGGAGGGGGAGCCCAGGTGGTGATGGGAGCCATGCAGCTTTGCTTCCTGCCATGTGGCCCAGGTCCTAACAGACCACAGATCAGTACTGGTCTGTGGCCAGGGGTTGGGGACGCTACCCCAAAGCCCTTTCTGCAGTGATGAAAATGATCTGTGTCCATGCTGTCCTGTCCGATGACCATTGGCCCCGGATGGCCACCAAGCAGTAGAGATGTGGCTGTTGTGACCAAGAACCCGAGGCTGTAATTTTATTTACTCATACTTTAATCAACGTAGGTTTGAAGCAGCACCCAAGGCCATGGTGGAGAATGGTCCAGGGGTTGGGGCTTTACCTCCTTTGGGGTGAGCTGTGGCGGCCCTCAGAGCAGCTCCTTCCAACAGCTGTGGCCCAGGGCATCCTGTTGTGACTCTGTTTTGGGACAGGGATCTCTTGGTTGGATCCAGAGTGCTGTACCTGGGTTCAAGGCCCCGCCTCTCCTTGTCATGTGCAGCCACACACTCACCAGATCCAGCGTGGGGTTTTACAGAAGACCCCAGAAAACCCTGGCCCAGTGGGGATGGAGGAGAACCTGGTCTCCCTGGGCCTCCCAGCAGCTTCCCACACCAGGCCATCATGCACAGGGGTGGGCTTTCTCTTCATCGAGCCCTAGGCACAGCCATAGTTCTCTCTGAGACTGGGCAGGGATGGAGCTGTCCCCAGACAGCGACCCTATCCCTCTCTTCCTGTAGCCCTTGTCTCCGGCCTCAGCCTTCCGCTTAGGGAGCTGTGAAGAGTGTTTTCCTGCTCCATCCATCTGAAGACGGCCATGGGAAAAGGATTTGCTGATGATTGTGGGATTTGAGCCAAGAGTACATGAATTTGGCACTTTCCTCAGGCTCCCAGTCCCTATGGAATCACTGAGACCAAGCCGGAATGAGGCACCAGGAGCAGACCCCCATCCCTGGCCCCATGACCCTCACCCAGTGCCATGCATCAGGTGCTGGGAGGGGCCCCTGGGTCACGGGGAGAGGGTACATGGGAGCCCAGGCCTCAGGTCACAGAAGGGGACATGGCTGGCCTGTCAGAGGACAGTGCAGCAGCCGGGCCCGAGTACTACATACATGGGATGTGGACCCGAGCAGCTGGATGGGCTGCTGATTGGCGGGAAACTGTCCAGGCGAGGTCCCTGCTGGAAGTGGGTGGCCGGGGCTTCCCTGCAGGGTGATGGCTCCCACAGGTCTGGTGGGAAGGTGGCATCGACCTTTTGGGGACAGCTCATGGAGCCTGAGTTCCCTGTGGGCTTCGCCGGTCTCTTCCCAGGGGCAGGAAGGGGTTGAACAGGTATTTTATGGCCACAGACGAAGGTTGAGCAGAGATTCATTGACTGACTAATCGCCTTTGGTCATGAGGAATTCCATAGAAAGGGAGGCCTTTGGTGGGAATTTGGACCCCAATCTGTTGACTCAGTAGGGCTGGACAGTGGCCCAGGGCTCGGCACATTCAAGAGGAGGTGCAGATACATTAGAGCATAGGAGAAAGTGTCCCAGGCCCAGGCATCCTGCAGGCAGACGGCCAAGGTCTGGAGGGTGCCTCGTAGTGGGCGTTGATGCTGCTGTCCCTGCGTAGGGTGGGTTCTTGGGCCCCAGTGGCACCTGGCCACATATGCAGGGGTGTCTGGCTAGGCAGAGGTGGAGAGGGTGGCTGAGAAGTCAGGCTAGCTTAGACACTGATCAAGATACCTGAGTTCGGCGGCAGCCCTGCTGTGAACTTGTCCCGTGGCCTAGGCAGGCCCCAAGCCTCTCGGATCCTCAGTTTCCTCCTGGGTCAAGTGAGACAGACAATGGGGCTCCCTCGGGAAACAGGGGACACTGGGTAACTCTGGGGTCCTGGAACACAGAGCCTGTTTACAAAGCGTTGCAGATACAGGGGTGGGGTGGCAGCGGGGCTGCTTCCCGTGGGGGAGGGAGCAATAGGAGTGGGGCCACAGCCAGCCCAAGGCAGCCCCGACGGGGGGCCGGGCCTCCAGGACACAGCGCCCCCTCTGCTGCC
This sequence comes from Heterocephalus glaber, assembly GCF_053883595.1. Taxonomy (NCBI): domain Eukaryota; kingdom Metazoa; phylum Chordata; class Mammalia; order Rodentia; family Bathyergidae; genus Heterocephalus; species Heterocephalus glaber. The sequence goes on along the minus strand of NW_028258414.1, from coordinate 8,860,576 downwards.
AGGGCTCCTCTTGGGCAGGCCAAAGCCAGAGCAGAGTGCACGGCGTTCCTTGCCGCTGTACCATGTAGTCTACCTCCCGGGCCTTGAGCAGGCTGGGCAGTGAAAATGGGGAAGGGCAGAGTCTGTAGGAAGTGGATGAGGTGGTCCTCCAGCTTGGGGATAGAGCACAAGGGGGAGGCAGGAGCCGGGTGTGGTGGTATAGGGCTATAATCCCATCACTCTGGGAGGCTGAAGCAGGAGGATCGCAAGTTCAAGTCCAGCCTGGGCAATTTTAGTGACTTAATGCAACCCTGTCTAAAAATGAAAAATCAAAAAGGGCTGGGGATGTAGCTCCATGTGAAGGCCCTGGGTGCAGTGCCCAGTACCGAAAGAAAAAAAAAAATAAGCAAGGCCAGGCCAGGTGGATTTTGCTGCCGTTGGGTCTCTGCTCTTGCAGTGCCTCCCACCTGCCCAGGCGAAGCTGAGCAAACTGACGATTCCACCTGCCCCGGAGGAGGCGGAGGGCTGTCTCCCTGGCTGCGCCATCCACTGCCACCATCCGTCACTCTGCCACCACGTGAAGTCGTGATAGATTAGAGCACATTAGGCTCTCGTCCTGTGGGCCTGGAAGCCAGGCCTTTACCAGTGGGCGCAGGGCCTGGCGGCAGGAGAGGAGCGGGTGGCTGGAGGCACCGGGAATTGATGAGCACTCAGAGATGCGGGGATATTGAACTCATTCCTTAAATCAATCCCTAACCAAGAAGGATGAGGGAATGAAATTTGGGACAATTAGTGGATAATGATGACCTTGTGAAAAGAGCTGCTAGGGGTTGTGAAGGTGGGGGAGAGGGCCGAGAGCCCCTCTTCCCCACCTGTCCATGGCCTTCTGGGTCCGGCCGGGCTTTCCTCTCTCTCTGCCCTCTCCTGGGGGCGGGGCAGGACTCTGCCTGGCTGTCCCTCCCCTCCCCTGCTCGGCCTGGCCGTTCCATGGTGGCCTGTGGTCGCCATGGCACCCACAGAAGCCGCAGTGGCCACAGGGGCTGCCCTCTGAAGGAAACTTCTTCAGTGGCTTCTCCGAGGAGAGCCTGAGCCAAGGATTCAGGCCCGTGGCTTATCTTAGGGTGCCCTTGAGAAAGGAGCTGGGCAGGGAGAGAGGGGAGGGAGGCAGGCTGGGGAAGAGGAAGCGTCACGCGAGCGCAAGGCCTCACGCACAGCCCAGCTTCACCCTGTCCTAGGCGCAGGGTCCTGGAGCCAGAGCCAGGCCCCACAGTGTCCTCCAGGCGGGCCTGGGCCGCTCTCACCTGGTCCGTCACTGCCTGAGCGCTGTCAGGAGGGGACCTGCAACCTCTGGACAGGGGACACCGCTCCACACAGGGCAGTGTGGGGGTGGAGGTGAGGACAGGGAGTGGGTCTCTGGTGCCCACCTCCCAGCAAACAGGGAAGGGTCCCCTGACAGGGCCCTGTCACCGGTATGGACCGACAGTGATAAGAGTCCCAAGTGTCGCGTGCCACCTCACACCCTAGGAAGCGCTTTCTCCAGATTGTAGCATTTTGTCCTCACAACAGTTTCCCTAGCAGGAAAGGCTTGATCTGCACTTGAGCAACAGGAATCTGTGGTCCCAGAGCCCACGAGCAGTGGCCGGGCTGGGACCTTAGCCCCTGCCACTTTCTCACCTTGCGGCTCTTCCTGGTGGAACAGGAAGTGGGCCTGCATGGAGTGCGCTACTGTCCTTGTCATCTGTCCAGTTCTCGACTCAGCCCTCATCCTGGCTGTTATCATTGTGATTGCAGGGGCCAGGCCGCTATGTCTTTAATGCAGCCTTTTAGACAGAAAGGAGCTACACTTCATTTAAAATGACAAGCGCAGTTTCTTTCTGAATTTTTTTTTTGGCAGTTGATCTCTTAGTGAATTATATCTGACAACCCCAAATAAATTATGCCCAAGATTTATGCTTTCAGTGGATGTGTGGGGCTCAGCTCCTGGGTGGCGGGGCGAAGGGGCTTTGAGGGGGACTGGCTGGCCGCGAAGCCGTCTGTATGTGGCCGGGAAGCTCCTGTGGGTAGAAAGGGACAGGGTGGCCTGGGTGCCAGGTCAGGGTGGGGTGATTCTGGTCCAGGATGCTGCCTTCTTCTCTAGGATTGACCACAAGGAGGAAAATGAAACGAGATGGGCAGGAGAGCTTGTGATAAGGAACCAAGGACGTGGCCTCTTTGAAAGTTTCCCAAGAGGAGATGTCAGCATTGGCACAGGCCGCCAGATTTACTTTAGCTATTACTATGGATGAATAATTATGGGCAGGCCGGCGAGATCCGCGGGTTCATAGGAGGTTAATTGGGAATAATGGGTTTCATTCCAAACTGTGTGAGAAATGATACTGAGAGAGAGAGAGAGAGAGAGAGAGAATCTGCCTGAGTGCTTGTGTGTTCTGGCCTCACAGATGTGGCTCAGGTGGCCGTGCCCGAGCTGCTGGGGTCCAGACATCTGGGTCTGGGTCTTTGTTAGGCAGAGGGTGGGGACCAAAGCCAGGGAGATGAGGTGGCTCATTTGTGTCCCTTCCCCTTCTGTGCGTGTCCCCCCTCCGTGAGGCCAGCAGTGGTGAACAGAAGGGCATGTGGTGGTGGAGGCGGGCATCACCCAGCCCAGTGTAGTTCTGCAGAAATAACAGTGCCAGCCACAGATTCCAGCCAGAAGCACAATTTTAAATTTTTTAGTAGCTGCATTAAAAAAAGGTAGATAGAAGCCTGGTGTTTATTTGGCGGCATATGCCTGTAATTGCGGCACTTGGAAGGCTGAGGCAGGAGGACTGTGAGCTCAAGGCCAGCCTGGGCTACAGAACAAGATCCTGTCTCAAACAAACAAAAAACCAACGAGGTGACATCAGTTTGATAATAGATCTTATTTAACCCAGCGTATCCAAACTGTTCCACTACGGTTTTCCTCTCCCTGTGATTGATATGAGCCATTGTGCCCTGACGGCACCTTTGTCGAATCTGTGTCCACATGGCCAGTGGTGCCTCTCTCGGGCGGTGCTGAGGTTGTTCCAGATCTCACAGCACACACAACGGGTGCTGGAAGGAGAGGACGTGGTGTCCAGCAGGCAGGCTGGGCGGTCGGCCAGGAGCTGGGGACGGGGAAAGAAAGGTGATGTCCAGGCAGCAGGCAGCAGAGGGGGAGGCAGGGGAGGGAAGAGCACTGTAGTGGAAGGAACTGACAGGCAAAAGTGGTCAAGGAGCCCACGGTGGCTGGGATGCGAAGCCAGAGGTGAGGCCGTGGGTCAGGCAGCGCTTAGCCTCGGGGAGCAGCCAGGGGCAGGGACGCTGGGATCGGGTGTGGTTGTCTGACGCTCACCGCTCATCGTGGCTGCTGGCAGGGAGCTGGCTGAGGAGCTCGAGGCCTCCAGCTGATCCCTGCCCTTTGCCCTGCCTGGAGGCAGGCGGCCGTTTCAGGTCCACTTCTGGCCGCCTAACCCAGCAGATCTCTCATGCTCTAGCTTCTTGAGGTGTAAAGACATGAGCAGACCAGGGTGTCTGGGGCTCACGCTAGTAGCTGGGCCCCACCGGGCCATCCTGGGACGGACCTCCCAAGACCTCTGTGGCTCTGCCCACTGGGCTGTGTGGTGATGAAGGGACCGTGTCCAGGGAAGGAGGATAGGAGACCAGGAAGTCTGGAAGCCACCTCTGGAGGGGCAGGTTTGCCCACCCTGTGGCGGTGTCTACACTTCTATTCTCATATACGTCCACCCTGGTGTTCTCTGTACTGGCCATGGGCTGGGATCTGGGTGAGTGCGGACAGCGCTGGGAATGGCATCTTGGAGGAGATGATTTGAAGAGTGAGAAAGGGCCAGAAGCATGTGCAAAGGCCCTGTGGTGGCAGTGGGTGGCTTGCTGGAGGAACAGACAGAGGTGCATAGGGCAGAGAGAGCAAGGAGGGAGTGAAGTGAGATGAGCCAGAGGGACAGACGGATGGCTGGATGGGCAGATGGGTGGATGGACAGATGGAATGGATGGATGGATGGATGGATGGAACTGGGTCTTAGAGGGCCTCCCCAGGCCAGGCCTGCTAAAGAGTTTGTTTGGATTTGACATCCTAGGCTGCTGGGTGGAGGGAGGTCAAGTGGGGGAATAGGAGGCCAGTGAGGGGGCTTCTGCAGGTAACAGGTGCCAGCAGGGCTGGCTGGGGGTGGAAGCAGCGAGGGGAGTCTGGGGACACTGCAGGCAGTCAGCAGGCTCGACGGTGGGACAGAGGGAGGCATCGGTGTGTGCGGCGGCAGGTGCTGGGCCAGGGCCTGAGGCCGGTTGTGCCTGCTGGGTGCCAGAGCTGTGCTCCAGGCCGGGGCGGGGGCGGTGACTGGCAGGCAGAGGGCAGCAGGGCCTGTGTCGGGGCCGGGACCTTGCTGAGTGGAACATGGCTGTGCTTACGTCCCGGGGACGAGCGAGTGGGGAGAGCAGGGGACTCCAGGGGTCACCGATGCCTCCACGTGCCCTCCTTGCTGTTGGTGGTGTGGGGCCTCCACCTGCATCCCCGGCCGGGTTTCTTTTCCTGTCTAATGTCGTGGGGGGAGGAGAAGGGGCTGCTGGCCACCCCAGCCCTCTTGGGTTTGTCCTTTCTGTAGCTGAGCCCAAAGCCTTGCAGAGTGATGACTCTTAGGAGCACTGTTTCTGGATGGAAGGGTGGCCACGGAGGCCCCGTCAGAGGGTCCCTGCCTCCCCGTGGGCTGTAGCGCTCCTCCTCCTGCCCCAGGTGCAGTCGCCGGCCCCGGACTGGCAGCCAGATGGCCTTGGTCTCTGGGGCAGCTCCAGGTTCACATGTTCTCCCTGGTTGTCAGACGAACGTACCGCTTTTTCATTCAGAAATTATGGGTCACCTTATGCGTGCTGTAAATCCTGTCAGCACTTCACATTTCTGTCCTAGGAGGGGGTGGCCCTTGGAAAGGCAGGATGGTGGTTTTTAAAGACAGGCTAAGAACCGGGGTGTGAATGTACCCTTGGCAAGTCAGGGATGAAGCTAGAACTTGGTTCCCTAATTGTCATTGTCCCTACCACCCCATCAAGAAGAATTGTCTCCAATACAGATCCAGCAAGGATGCCGTAGACAGCCATCCAGGCTGTGCACTGCATAACTCCATTCATAGCTTAAGAATGTGAAAGGTACCCTTATGCAGCACTATTTGCTTAGGGGTGGGGTGGTGGGGCGTGGGCTTGGGGCTGGAGTGACAGGTGAGCCCAGCAGAAGTCCACTTTGGGGCTGGCCCCTGACCCGACCCTCTCACGCTGACATCCAGAGTCGAAATGGTGGCCTGCGCTCTCCTGGGCTCTCTGCTCAGGCAGGAGGATTTATAGGTGAAGCAGTGGCTGCCCGTTGCCTGGCTCCGCAGTCAGCTGTCCCTGATTAATGCTCTGGCACTGCACAGCCGCCCCCTCCTTTCTACTGGCTTGGCCTGCCTTCCCCTCACTCGGGAGGGAGCCGTAAATCCCTGGGCTTGGAGCTGTCCTGCCAGGGCGGTCACCTGGGACTCCTGGCGGGTTGCTGTACAGGCTCCCAGCTCACCATCAAGGCAGCTGTGGCTGCAGGGCTGACCCGGGACTGGACATGTGGCCACCTCTGGAGCCCGTCTTCCCAGTGGTTCCCATTTTATTTTCCTCCTTGGGGCCAGAGGAAGTCCAAAGATAGAAAATGGGATTTGTTGGACTTCTCTGCTAACTTCAGAACCCAGCCCATTTAATCCTCGCCACACCAGACAGATCCATCGTATGTATGTCACACAACATGTTGCAGTGAATCCATAACAGCACAGAACAAGCCTGGGTGAGCTACATGCTCAGCCTCTTTTATTTTGAGGATAATGTCTTGCTAATTTGCCCAGGTCGGGCTTGAACTTTTGAGCCTCCTGCCTCAGCCTCCCAGAGTACTGGTATCAACTCATCTTTAAGATAGGAAAGTAGAAAGTGTGAGGTGGTCTCCTGCTTTGTAAAGGCAAACTCGAGTGCATAGTACAGGGCAGTGACAGAGCTTTGTGGAGCGTGTGTCCCAGTTGACACCTGTGTGTGTGGACGCATCTGCGTCCAGCGGGTCCCAGTGCGGAGCCCCCTCTGCTGTCCCAGGCTGGAAAGGCATGGCTGCTGGCTGGCTGGCCCGGAGGTGTCCTGTGTCCCCAGACCTGCAGCTGTGACTGGCACCCGGAGCCTGCTCACCAGTACTGAGGTGAGGGATGCGAGTGTAACCCTCCTCGGCCACGGCCTTCCCTGGAGAGGCCACCTGGGGCCCTTGCCTGCTCCGCCCAGCTTCTCTGTGCCCCTCAGGCTGGGACTTCGGCGGCGTCAGGCCAACAGGCTCTGCCCGTGAAGAGCGCTCCTTGGGCCTGCAACGGGGACAGCAGCCTTGGCTGTCCCGGGGACATTGCTCCTGCCCTGGGGCTCCCGGGCACCACATCGTCCCTGTTCCTTTCTTAACCTCCTTCTGCTCACTAGAGTGTGGGTGTCTCGGGGTGTGCATGTGTGCGTGTGTCCCTAGTGCCCAGCGCACAGCCCGGCTTAATACAGGCCCTCAGTGAATACATTGAATGATGAAAAAATGACATTGGAAAATGTACCTCTAGCCAGGCATGGAGGTGCACGGCTGTAATCCCAGCCCTCTGGGAGGCTGAGGCAGGAGGATCGAAAATTCAAGCCCAGCCTGGGCAACTTAGTGACTTAGTGAGACTCTGTCTCAAAATAAAAGGACCAAAGATATAGCTAAGTGTGAAGGGCCTGCGTTCAATCCCCAATAAAACAAAACAAAACAGAAAGAGAAAAGAAAGAAAAGAAATTATATGTCTACCTTACCCACATGGATATTTTATCAGACCAGCGTCAGCTCTAAGTGAGGAAAAGAATGTCTACCAGCTATTTTAAACGAATAAGGGTATTTGTTATTATCTCACATAATAAAGTTTTTGGAAGTTGAGTGTCTGATGCTGAAGTGGTTCCAGTGTTGTTGAGAATCTAGCTTTTTATGTCCCTTGACTCTGTTGTCCTTTGCCTATTTTTTATAGCCTCATGGTCATAAGGTGGCTGCTGCACCCTCAGGTATCACATCCCTGTCATAGGCCAGAAGTGGTGAAGGAGAAGCTTTCCTTAGGAAGCTTTGCTCTTTTCCCTAGGAAGGAAGCGTTCCCTTGCCATCTTCCCCCTACATTTCATCACCAGCACAGAGCACGTGGCCCATCACGCCCATCACCACCTAAGAGGGATGAGATCAACAGTCTTAGCTCATCCTTGGGGCTGTACTCTCCGGGATGCAAGGACCTCCATCCATCATGGGAACACTCTGGAGTCCTGGGAACAAGGAGGGAGGGGAGGGACAGACTCTGTCCCCAGAGATGCCTGTGTCATTGTAAGGTGGCTTGGGCTGTGTAGGAAATGTTGTAGGACGGGCACAGTGGGCACCAGCACTGCTGACCTCAGCCATGAAGTGGAAGAGGGGCAGGGCGGTGCGCCTGGGGAGGGAGCCCTGGGCCCCTGCGCCCCAGCCTGAGGTCTAATCTCAAGCCTTGCAGTGAAACTCAAACTCTCTGAGCTGTGGTTTTCTCTCCTTGAACACCGAGGTGGCAGCAACTCAGGACTGTCTGACGTATATGTGCTGGCGAAGCGACCACAGGACTGTCTGACGTTAAGTGATGACAGTGCTGTGAAAATATTTCCGAAACCCTACAGAATTGGAGCCGTTATACCTCAGGCTGAGTTCAAACATAGCGAAGGTCTATGAGGCGATCAACTCTCAAAGCAGAGTCCCACCCCATTCAGACTCAGCTGCAAGCAACTGAAAGTTGAAGGGGAAGGGAATTTTAAAGAGGGGCAGTCGGGCTTGTCTGGAAATGGAGTTCAGAAGCTACTGCATGGAGAGTTGGAGATACAAGTATTTAAGCAGAGCCTGGATGTTGGTTGTCCAGCCTGTGGGTGGGGTGGTACATGCCTGTAATCCCTGCACTCAGGGAGGCTGAGGCAGGAGGATCACAAGTTCCAGCCCAGCCTGGGCTACTCAGTGAGACCGGAGCTGGGGCTGTAGCTCAGTGTGAAGGTGGGCTCCGGGGTCCGGCACCCCCTTGTTTCCCCTGTGACTCTGATGACTGATGTGTGGCCAGGCGTGTGGCTGATCTAAAGTGGGCTGCAAAAGGCTGCCTGTGCCCAAGGTGAGCCGCTGCTCCCAGACCCCGGCGCCCCAACTGGGCAGGGGGAGGAAGAGGATGCAGGGCTCCCAGGTGAGATTTTAGAGATCGAGCACCCTTTCCACACGTATTTATCGAAAGGGATCTTTGGAATCTGCAGCCGCACTCATTTTCAGCCCATGTGCAAGTCGCTGACTCAGGCCCCCACGACAAATGGGAACCTCTGTGTCTCCCTGAGAAGAAAACATTTCAAAGGGGCAGCAGTGGGTGGTGCATCCGTGGATTAATTTACAATAAAACCCCATTCCTGTGTTCTTATTACCACCTCGGAGGTTGGTGTGTATGTACAACTTCTACCCTTCTTTCATTTAAAATTAAATTTTAAAAAATGGTCATACTTTGCAGCGAAACTTTAACCTTCCCTTCAGAAATGGGCCCAGAAGGTCAGAGCTGCGTGCCTGTAGACTTCCCGGGCTCAGCTGGGAGTGGATTAGGGTGACAGCTCAGTCACAGACAGCTGTATAAACTCTTTGTCATTCACTTCGGAGTGTATTGTAAATGTATTTATCTCCCTCTGTCAGGCGTCCACAGGACAGGGCCCGGGGGCGGGGAGTTCCGCCTAAGCGCCTCCAACAATGTCCTGTCTCAGTAATGATGGTGCGGAAGGTGAGGACAGAGGTGGCAGGAGATTCTGGATCCGGGCTGCCCAGGCAGTGTATGGTGGCGCTGGTGCGGCTGAAGTCTTGCATGGAGCGGTGCCCCACGCCCTGGCATGCACCCCAGGAGTTAGTTTCCTGTGTGGCAGAGATGGCCGTGGTCCAGTGGGGGCCTTGTAGCTGCTGTGCCATGGGGTGCATGAGGGGATGCGGGCAGGGCAGGGCTCTTGTGTTTCCGCACCCACGCTGACTCATCCAAACAGCCCATCGGTTTCCCCATGCGGGATTAGCACCAGCACCCTGCCAGCTGTGATCAGGAAAGTGGATGGCGGGGGACAGGTTCCTCGGGGACGAGGAAGGCGCTGGCTGTGTTTGCACGCGGGACGTTGTCTTGTGTGAGCCAGGCGCTGCCGTCTGCGTGTGGGGTGTGAAGACCACGTGCGTTCTGCCCCCGGAGCTGATGGCTGCTGAGCCTGCAGTCCTCTTTATTCCCCTTGAACCTATCGGTTCTGCAGACAGAGAGAGGGTCCTCCGGCTTGGTGCTGGGTGGGGGCCTGCCTAAGGGTGCGGGCAGTGGGGTGAGTGAGGCTGACGGAGCCAGGCCGTGCAGGCCTCTTGCAGGAACCTTGGGAGGGGACAGAGACTGGGCCAGGCGGGGTCCCAGGGAGCTGGCAGTGGCGGTGAGGGCCTCCCAGCTTGGACACTGCCCACCCCGGGGATGCCTGGACTTTGACAGAGCTGGTGTGGGCCCCGCAGTCTGGAGACACCTTGAACGTCCTGTTTTAGTCTCTGGGTAACAAAGGCAGAGAAAACTGAAGGCGACAGGACAAGAGGGTGCCCCGGCACAGAGGCCCAAAGCCTGCAAACAGAGAGCCTGCAGGACCCTTGAGGCAGGGAACCCACCTCTTGGGGTCTGGGCTCTGCCCTGGGCTGACGCAGGGACAGGTGGCAGAGGACAGGGTCACCATGGATCCCTGGGTGTATGTGTCTCCGAGAGAAGGCTGGGGTGTGCAGGGCGGCCACAATCCATCCACACTGCCTTCCTGAAGACAGAGCCAGCTGATTCCCTGCGGGTCCCCTAGGCCCTGTGGGTAGGCACCATCACTCTTCTGTCATTTTCCTGGGAGAGCTGCAGTTACCGTGGAAGCAAGTCACAGAGGCAGGACAAGGGTGGGGTCAGGGGGCCCGGTGAGAGCAGATGTGCTGGGAGCTGGGCATGGGCATGGGAAGGGGAGCCAGGCTTGGGGCCACAGGACATGCTGGGGCTGGGATGGGTGAGGGATGGGAGAGGACGAGGAGAATCAGGATGGTGAAGTTTCTCGGCTGAGTCACGGAAATGGAGCTGTTAGGGGCAGGCTTGAGGGAGACCAGGTTTGGGGCTGTTGGATTTGGGGTTTGTGTTAGATGTTCACGTAGAAGATCGAGGAGGAAGGTGGAAACGTCTGGAGTTGTGGACAAAGTCCTGCTGAATTGTTTGGGAGTGGCCTGTGTATAACAGATGGGACTTAGGACCAGGAGGCTGGAACGAACCAGCAAGGTAGGACCTTGACCCTGATCCTGACCCTGACCCTGTCCCTGTCCCTGACCCTTAACCTCTGTCGGCCTCACACCTTGAAGTCAGCGAGCGTTTGCTTCCAAGCTCACACGGTCGTGTCTCAGGCTCTGCCAGCCCCTCCCCTGCCCTACTGTCCCACCCTTCCTCGGGCAGATGTGGAGACATTGTCCAGCCCAGACACTGTCCCTCATTGTCCTGTCACCTAGCTCTAACTCAGAGGAGGCGGGTGTCACCGCATGTGCCTGCCTGTTCACCCGATTACTGTGCCGCAGATGACTTGAGACCCTGAGCTCCACTCTGGTTGCAGAACAAGCACAGGGGCACCAAACAGCCAGCCAGGGACCAGGGTCCCATCAATCCCTGCCCGACAGTCACAGGGTGAACTTGAGTGGCCTCACTTTCTGCGTCTGTCAGTGGCGATTGGCCAAAATCACCCAGATGCTCTCTCCAGCCTCAGTCCTGACTGTGATTGTTATTGGGCCCTTGGTTTCTCCTGAAGGGCGTCTTGTTGCTGTTGGAGCTTGGTGGTTCCCTGGGGAAAGACCAGGCAGGGAGTTCCTTGGAGAGCAGCAGGGGAGGGCAGTGTGCACTGGCGCGGTATGTGTGTGTGCGTGTGTGATGGTTGTTAAGACAGCACACTTCCACGCTGAGCTGCCTGCCCTGACCCTTCAACTTAAGGGCCACCTCCTGGCCCGGCAGGAGGGCAATCAGGCAGTTCCTCTGCTGCCCTTACTAGAAACATTTCGACCGTTGCCCCAGGTGGGTGTCTTTCTCTGGCAGGTCTGGGAGACTCGTTCCAGAGGTGCCTCTGTGTGACACATCCCTCCTGCGCTTTGTTTCTCACTCTAGGAAAAGAAATACAATCCCAGTAAATAAAAATTAATAACTATATTTTTATGATGGCAAGTGGGAGGCGATTGGAGGCCGGAATTGCTGATCGTTCACAGTGCAGGTGTTAGCAGGTAGTGGGCTGGGGACGGGAGCCCGCACGGTCTCCAGATGCCCTGTGCTGTGCTTCAGCCCCTCTGCTCCCCGGGAGGGCCAGGCACTGTGATGCGGGTTCCTAGAGATGGCTGGGGGGGGGCGCGGGGGGGACGTCGGTGTCAGTGCTGAGAGGGAGCGGAAGGGCAGAGCGAGCCAGGAGGGTGGGGGAGAAGAGCGCAGCCACAGTTCAGGTGTTAAACTAGCCATGTGGAAAATTGCTCCGACAGTTATGGTGTTGTTGTCTCGGGTAGCAAGGGTTATGCTATCATTTACCGCAGCCACGCCTGCTGGCGCTCCTGGGCCGCCTGTCTTGTTGGATGTCAGAGCAGCAGGCCACTGGGGTCTGGTGGCCAGCCCAGCACCCCCGGTGGCCATGCTCCATGCTCAGGAGCTCTGTGTCCCTCTCCTGAGGCCTGGATTGAAACCCTGAGCCAGCCAGCGGGAGGATGAGGGGAGCTGGTATTTAGGGAGCACCTACTGTGGGGTCTGTCCCTTGGGCTGTGGGTCACCTCTGAGAACAGGGTCCTCTCCCACGTCAGGGGCCATCCTGGGCTTGGGGGACAAAGCTGCAGACTTCTGTCTTCCCCACCCTGAGAGGTAAGCTTAGGGCACAAGTCCTGGATGAGCTGGGGATCCATGCCTGGGATCCTCGTGGGCCTGCTCACAGCCTTTCTCTTTCTCCCTCGAAGATGGGGTCCTCTTTCTTGCCCTTCCTACCCTGAGAGGGCATACAGGGTGTGCTGCAGGGAAGGAGGGGTTTTATGTGCAAATGGAGATGGTGAGGCACAGGGACACACTCTCTAGACACTTCCTTCCCGTCCCCGGTGACAGGCATGTGTGTCTAGCAGTGCCCAGTCCAGGCTGGGAGCTGGAGGAGCAGATGATGAGGTGGCGCTGTGCAGCTGGCGCCCTGGGCACCAAGCAGGAAGCAGGAAGGGCTCCCTGGACTAGGGAAGGGGACGGGAGGGCCATGGTGCCACTCAGTGCTGTGACTGTCCATGGGGTGCCAGCCAGTGCTGATGAGGAGCTCTGGGGCTACTGGCCCTGCTTCTCCTTATCCTCTCACCCCCCCAGCCTGCCCTCTGGCCCACTGTGAGGCAGCTGGGGGTGCCCGCCTGGCCTCCAGGGAGAAGAGGCTTCCTGAGCTCTCAGCTGGATGTGCGATTCCCCCAGAGCCAATGACCCTAGAGGAATTAGGAACCTGAGGGAGCAGGAAGAGAATCTGAGCCTCCTCTGAGGACCAGGAGGCTGAGATCTCCCCCATGGCTTCAGAATCCGGGGACATCAGTCTGGAAGATGAAGTCACCTTTAAGGGTGGTGAGCTCCTTGCCCAATGGATGAAGTAACCCTAACCAGATGAGGCGTGATCTCTCCGTGAGTGGTGGCAGAGTGGGACTTGTAGCCAGCATCTGGACCCAGGTTCCCATCTTCCCTCTGTCCTGCAGACAGGAAGGGTGAGCTCACTGCAGTTAATGTCATTAGAGTAGGGCCGGGGACCCCTGCCCTGGCTCTGTGACACCTCAAAGGATGGTAATTATTCTCCAAGGAAATCTTCATTCTGAGTCGTTCCCTTTCTGTGGTAATTAACATGACATGTCATTAACAGTCAGGGAACATTGTATGATCAAAGACAGCATAATTCGTAGCAAGATTCTGAGGAATAGCACAATATTTGTTCATTATGTTATTGATTCTTATGGTCTGGAATGCCCTAATTATTCCTGATACCATGCGGACCCGGCCATGCCCGCCAGGCTGGCTTTGAACTGCCGTCCTCCCCTGGGTGGCCTGGCCCCCTGCTCCAGGGCTGATGGGACCACAGCTTGCAGGGGGATCAGAGGAGCTTTGTCTCCCCAGGGCCACATGAAAGAGGGAGCTGCTGGGAAGCGGGGGCTGCTTCTCCTGGGCTCCCCCCACAGCTCCCACGGAGCCTAGGAGTGAAGTGTAACATTGGTCTTTAATTAGCCAGATGCTGTTAATTGACTTCTCGGAGGCTTCCAGGGAGCCGGGAAGGACTTTCATCCAGGCCCAGGCCACCTGCTGCTGCTGAAGATCGAAGGGCTGGGTGGTGCTCGGGCAAGGCCTGCTGGGGCCAGGAAGTCCCCGGGGAGGCGGTTAAGTGTCTTGGGTGACCCCTCCTGGGCTCTCAAGCTGCTAAGTGGGCCCGTGTGTCTCTATGGGCAGCATCATTACAACATGATGTGTGTTTCTTAGTCGGCTCTGTTTATGAGTGGGCCAGCTCCCTCCTTATGTTGAATCCTGCAATTAACAAAGGTTAATTGCACGACGGTCAGCTTCCCACTTGGAGCTCTGTCTGAACCCCAGGGGGCTGCGTTCTGAGTGACCATGGTGGGGAAGGAAGGAGAGGGGCCTGTCTGGCTCAGGAAAGTGGCTTGTGGTGGGGGTGCTGGGGTGGCAAGACAGGCTTTGCCCGAAAGGATCTGTATTATTCAGCTTTTCATTACTGGAACAAAGTACCTTATACCCACAATTTAAAGGAGAAAAGGTTTGCTTGTATTTTGGCTCATGGTCCCAGTCCATGGTTGGCTGGCTCCAAGGCAGAGACATCATGGCAGAAGGGCGCAGCGGGGAAAGCTGCTCACTTCATGGCAGCCAGGAAGCAAAGCGTGAGAGAAAAAGCCTGAGTCCCCAAGGTCACACCCCCGTCACTCCCCCCCACCCCCACCCACAGTGTGCTTTGCTAATTTCCTAGGAAGTTTCTGAGCCAAACAAAGCCCACCTAAACTATCTGGCGTTAGGACCCTCAGGGCAGAAAGTTTATGATGCTTGGAGCAAAAAGCTCCCTGCCGGTGACTCCAGGGCGCTGCTTCTGTGGCCCTGGTTGTACGGGAAAGGGCTGGGGAAGGGAGGTGCCTGAAGAGGCTGCTTTGGTGGGCTTTGTCCTGCCTTAAGCCGGGGATGGCAGGGAGGGAAGGCGACCAGCACCCTGGCACCGCATCTGCCCAGCACCTCTGTGCCCTTAACCTCACCCCTGCCAACATCTGGGACAGGACAGATGCAGAGAAGTCGGTGCCTGGGCTGCTAGAGGGGGTGGCTTGGGTGCACAGGGTGAGGTGGGCCGCTGTGACTGGGGTTGGCCCCTGGCTGGAGCATGGGGTACCCAGCCCCGATGAGGCAGGCTCCACCTTTCTCCCTGCCCCAGCCCCACCTGCCCGACCCTTTTCCTCCATGGCTCGGGGAGGTCCCTGACTCCCTTTTTTCCTAATTTCTTTTTCCACTCACTCTGGGCCATGGCAAAGGAGCCTGAGAAAGGGCACCGGCCAGAATATGGGCAGATGTGTGGAGACCTGAAGGTTTCCACGTAAACAATTTCACATAAATGGGATCAGGTTATACTTGAGTTTTAGTTCAACCTTTTTAAAGGTTTTCCCCTAGCTTGCTGCCTTCCTTCCTTTCCCTTCCATCTGGTCTCACACCCATTCGGGAATCCCTGCCAACCTCTTTCCATGCCATAAAACCACAGCCTTGTGTGGACTCTGTCTCTCTCTCTCACACACACGTATACATTTAGAGGCAACTGTTGCTTCATGAAAACAGGATCCAAGAAGGATTGGCTGGCTGCCTTATAGAACAAGGCATGGTGTTTGCATAGCACCCACTCACATCCTCCTATATGGTTTAGATTGTCCCTAAGTTAACTGTACTACCTAGTTCAATATACGCGCTGCATAAATAGTTGTTAGACTGCGTCGTTCAGGGGATTATGCCAAGAAAAACATCTGGACTTGGTCAATACAGATGCAAACCCCACCCTAACTTCCCACCCACCAATACCCCGTGGTTGTCCATCATTTAAAAGCTATTCCCCTGTTAATGGGTATTCACCCCCCCCCCATAACATTTTCTTTTTAAGCAGAGAATGATGGTTTGGAAAGTACAACTAAGGTCAAATAGGTCCCTTCCTGAATACCTTTTGACAGCTGCTCTTCTATCTCAGGACACAGGCCCTGTTCAGAAGGCATCTTGTGTCCTGGGGCTGACCCCTCTCCAGCTCAAACTCTGAGCCAGCCAGAACGGGCCACTCTGGCCTCTTCAGATGCACCTGCTGCCCGCCAGGCCCTGGTGCCCACCACACAGTGCTCCTGTGCTGCCTGGCTGACTCCTCTGCCACAGACAGTGCCCAGCTCCCTGGGCAGAGCATAAGGAGCCTGGTCTTCTCACAGATGCTGTGACTTCCTCACCATGCCTCACCCTCTCTCTGCCGCTGGCATGGACCTTGACATGTTATGTACCCAGGGCCTGGCCTGATGTCCAGCGCTGAGCAGCTTCTTCTGTGAGGAGGGATGATGGGATGAAGGACATGGAAGGACCCTGGGCTGGGCCTCCTCAGAGGTGCTCATTGGAGAGGGCCAGTGAGTCAGAGTTTAGGAATCCAGACACGGTGGAAGCCAGACTGATAAGGACCGGCCCCCATAGGAAGCTGGGGTTTGGTGAAGACAGGCGGAGGCGGGAGGGCTTTGGAACAGATGATATGGCTAAGGTTCACCTTTGGGTGTCAGCGGCAGCTTGGAGAGCTCAGGGGACGACCCAGGGACATCAGCTACCTCAGAGGCCATGAAGGGTGTCCATAGGATGCCTGCCCCAGGAAGAATGGCGGCAAGGGTGGGGCTGAGTGTTTGGAAGGAGCAGGGATGAAGGTGGGGATGGCAGGAAGGGTTAGAGAAAGCAGAAGGAGTGGGTGAGAGGGGAGGGGACAGGATACTTCCTGAGAAGGTGAATAGCGCAGGGCCAGGGCCAGGACCTACGCTTGTTCCGGGGGCTGCAGAGCTGAGCACAGAGGTGGGAGGACAGCATCTGGGCTTGTGATTGGTGAGCTCCCCTCACTGATGGGGCCGGGACCACCCTGCAAGCCTCGAGCTCGAGGGGCTGAGGTGCATGTGACAGATCGCACACCAGTCCAGGCCTCATTGGGAATGAAAAACAGACTGCTCTGGACTGTGAGGACCTCCCATTCAAGCAGAGACTTTGACTTGTCTTTCGATATGTGCAGGAACTATAAGTTGTCATTTGCTGTCTCTTGTCTGGGAGAAGCTGGGATTCTTTTTTCATTTTGTTTTGGTTTGTTTTAAGACAAGGTTTTGATATGTAGCTCAGGCTGACCGTGAACTCTGTAGCCAGGCTGGCCTCCAAATCACTGCAATCCTCCTGCTTCAGCTTCCCAAGTGCTGGGATTATAGGTGTGCACCACCGTACCTGGTGAAATATGGATTCTTTCCCTAGGAATTCTTGAGAGAGACTGTCCCTGGATCCCCCAGGAGGACAGGCAAGCCAGGGCATCTAGAGCAGCCATCCTGGTGGAGGTGACTCAGAATCATTCCCCAAACATACAGCACCTTGTGTACATTTCAAAGCATTTCACTTGTGTCATTTTTTTATAATCTTTACAACCGCACTTGAGATAGATCAAAGCAGGAATTATCATCTCTGCTTTGTAGAATAGTCAGTTAAGAACGAGAGAACCAACTCTTGGCTTCATTGATTTTTTGTATCGTCCTCTTAGTCTCCATGGCATTGATTTCTCCTCTGATCTTTATAAGTTCTTCTTTTCCATGGGCTTTGAGTTTGTCCTGCTCTTCTTTTTCTAGAAGCTTGAGGTGCAGCATCAGGTTGTTTAATTGGGCACGTTCTGTTTTCCTAATATGCGTATTCACTGCTATGAATTTCCCTCGAAGACTGCTTTCATTGTGTCCCATAGATTCCAATATGTTGTATTGTCATTGTTATTTAATTGAAGGAACTGTCTGATTTCTTCTTTAATTTCCTCTGTGGCCCATTGGTTATTCAGAAGTGTGTTGTTCAATTTCCATGTGTTTATGAAATTTTTGTGGTTACTTTTGCTATGGATCTCCAATTTCATCACACTGTGGTCTGATAATATACAGGGGATAACTTCAGTTCCTTTGCACTTACCTAAATATGTTCTGTGAGTGAGTATGTGGTCTCTTTTGGAGAATGACCCATGTGCAGCTGAAAAGAATGTGTATTCTGATTTTGTGGAGTAGAGCACTCTGTAAACATCTGTTAAATTCATTTCTTCAAGAGTTTGATTGAGTTCTAGTATTTCGTTGCTTGTTTTTTGTCTAGTTGATCTATGTATTTGTGACAATGGGGTATTGAGGTCCCCCACTACTGTTGTATTAGTGCTTATATGACTTTTCATGTCCGTTAGTATTTGTTTTATATAGTTGGTTGCACTAGTGTTTGGTGCATAGATATTTATGATTGTCATCTCTTCCTGTTGGATTGTTCCCTTTACAAGGATGTAGTGTCCTTCTTCATCTCTCTTAATCAGTGTTGGTTTGAAATCCACTTGGTCTGGAAAGAGGATAGCTACTCCTGCTTTTTTTGGGGTTCCTGTCGCGTGGAGTATTGTTTTCCACCCAAATGAATACACATTGAGGCGATACTTTTAAGTGAAATAAATAGGACACACATGTGTAAATACCGAATAGTTTCTCTAGAGTGAGAAACTCAAAGTGTAAATAAGGACTAAAAGGTATAATAGATAATGTGAAATAGGAAGAAAAGGGGCAAAGGGGAAGGGGAAGGGGAAGGCTAGGGGAAAGGAAAGAAGGTAATGGAATTAATATGAGGAAATGAAAAAATGGCAACAAAGTCTTTGTAAATAGGGAGGGATGGAGAGGTTAAAGGGAGGGCAGGGGAAGGGGGAAAAAGAAGAACCAAGAGATTATGTAAAGGTGCAAATTTCCAATGATGAATGTCATTAGATTGTATACCTAAAATGTACCAATAAAAGGATATAAAGTTAAAAAAAAAAGAAAAGAAGAAGCAGAGGACTCATTCCAATTTCCCAAAATTGCTCAACGAGTTAAAAACAAAAAGATGTGAGGCAACAGCCTGGGTTTTTATCAGCGGCTACGAAGAAGGTGTGGGAGCTGGAGCCAGCAGCACGGACCGCAGCTGCTGTTCACTGTGTACCCAGTGAGTGATGGGCTGTGTTCGGTGCATTAGAACGTGTAATTAGCTCATTCGATTTTTACAGTGGACACAACTGCCATCCCCTTCGCAGGTGAGGAAAGTTGCTGGTTTGAATGGGAGTCCCCCAGGCCTGGTAATCAGCAGAGCTGTCTCAGTTCAGCTATGCCTGCATGGGGCCTTCCTGGACCCAGCCAGGTCGCCGTGCTCTTCCCAATCTGATCCGCACACACTGAGCCTGCTGGGTCACCTTAGGGGACTTGTCCCCGAGCCACACACCTAGCACAGCCTGCTAGCTCCCGAGCCTTGAGAGTCCGAAGCCTCCCACAGCCACCGTGCTGCCTCTGGGCCCCCAGGTGTGGGCAGGATGTGCGGAGGGGGACAGGATGGGGACAGCACCCATACGCTGAACCTAGTCTGCCCTTCAGCCTCTCTACATAGTAGGGGCTCCAGAGACAAATACGGCCAGTTCAACACCTGGCAACTGCTAATTAGTAACTTTGAAGCTTCGGGCAGCTCTTCGTTAGGTCACGTCATGGGGAAGATTTATGGCCACTTTAAAAGTGGCTTTGAAACGAGACAAAACTCAATATTGAATTTTTTTTTGCCTCTTTTTTCCTTTGGGATTTCAGGGCCTATGAGAGTAGCTTCCTCTCATTAGCATATTCCTAATGAGCTGTTATTAGGGTGAAATTCATCCCAGTGCTCACTTTTCACGAGAGGAGGAAGTGGAGGTGAGAGGGTTGAGGGACCCCGGGCTCTCAGGCCCAGGCCTGCCCTTGGCTGTGGCCTCTGCTCAGTGAGCCTTGCCCCGGGACCACAGGGCTGCCCCTAAAGGGATCCTGGGGGTTGTTCCACGGGGCTCTTGGGGCCGGAGGGCCTGGGTTTGAATTCTGGCTTGGTGCCTGCCCTGGCGTGGACAGCCGATGCTCTGGGAGCCGCAGTCCTCCTCCATGCACAGCAAGTCTCATAAAACCCACAAGTGACAATCTCTATGGGAGGGACGTGTCCCCTTTCCTTGCTGCAGAACCCCGGTGCCTGGCACTTGGGAGGGACTGGGAGTGTTGATAGAAGGGCTGGTCCTGCCTGGGGTGCTGCTGAGGTGTGCTCATGTGCCACCCCTGGTGGGCTTAGGAGGTGTGGGTCAGTGTGCCCAGGGTGGGCAGGGGGCTGCACACCTCTCTGCCCAGGTCTGTTGCTGCACAGATGTACTGAGAGGAGGCTCCGGGGACATTCCCACTGGAGCGACGTCGCTTCCCTTTTCGCCTGGGCCTGGCAGGCTTATATAGGAGCAGCGTTTTCACTGTTGGCTCGAGCAGACCCTTGTGTCATGCAGTGACACTTTGATGGGGCGGGCAGCCCCGTGATTCCACAGCAAAGCCAAGGTCTTGGCAGAAAGGGGGTCCCAGGCTGGGACCTGTGCTCCAGGGTGAGAAGGGAGAAAGACTCAGCGGGCGAAGTCATCCCCTCCGTGAGCCTTCATCTCGATGCTCCTCTGGGCAGTTTTCAGCCTGACTGCTCCTGAGAATCCCCCAGAGAAGGTGGGCATGGTAGCACACACCTCTGACCCCAGTACTCTGGGAGGTTGAGGTAGGAGGACCAAAAGTTCAAGCCCAGCCTGGGCAACTTAGCAAAACTCTATCTCAAAACAAAAAACAAACACGCAAAAGGGCCAGGGATGTAGCTCAGTGCAAAGGTCCTGGGTTCAGTCCTCAAAACCACAGATTGATGGAAGATCCTTGATTTCTGCCTTCCCAGCTCCCGAGGGCCAGAGAAGGAGTCAGAAGAAAGGATAAGGCGCCTCTTGCCACCTCTGTCACTGTGCCTCCCGGCCCCCACTCCGCTCCGCAAAGTCCTTGCCTTCTTGAGCCCCACTGCTGGGTCCTCAGGTGTATCAGGGTCTCCTGGATTCAAAGGCAACGGTAGATGGGACTGAGTTTGTGAAGAGGTGCCAGGAGGGCAGGGTGGACTCTGCGGAAGCCGGCAAAGGGCAGAGAGCTGGGGACCCTCAACAAAAAAGTGCACTTCCCAGAGCTTGCTTTCGACAACTGCTCTGCTTGAGGAGCTGGTCGCCCAGTCTGTGAACATCACCTCTCAGCACTAAACACCTGCAGGAAAGGCTGAAGGAAGCAGTGATGGTGGGGATGGGGGGAGCCTAGCCACCCAGGACAGCCGCTCGGGCAGGCGTGGGGCTCTAGGAGGAATCCCTTCCCTGCCCGGGTGCTCTTGTTGCTGTGAGCCCCTGAGAACTTTAATGCTGCAAGGAGCCTTCACTAAGTTCCACATCCGTCTCTCAAATGGCAAGACTATCCGTCAGGCTTTTATAACTGGTAAACTGAGGCCCGGAGATGACGTTAGGAGTCTTCCCCGGGTCCCAGGGCTTCTGGATTGCTGCTGCAGAACTCAAAGCCAGGCCTTCAAGCCCACACCCTCTCCTCAGCCAAGGGCTGGCACTTGAGAAGTGTTCCCAGCTGCTGTTACGGGGAAGCAGCTCAGAGACATGCGGGGACTCCTTCCAGGTGCCCAGCCTCTTGTCGGAAGACCAGAAGGAGAGACCTGGTTCTGGCTTCTCTGCCACAGGCCCGCATCTCCCACCCTTGGCATCGGGTGCTCAGCTCAGACCACCCTTGCAGGTCACGGACAAGTGGCTGCAAACAGGCTGGTCAGCACATCCTGCCCTCTGGCAGCCCCACCCCACCCGCAGCAGCTGTGCCAGGCTGGCAGTCGCATCCGCTCGCTCCTCTTCCCCCATCTTCCCGCCACAACACATGCACACACAGCCCTACCAGTTGGCTTTAGTGATTGCTCCATAGTGGGTGAAATTGGCTTGAAATAAATGTCTCCTTTGCCTTCCCTCTGGTGATTTTATCCTCAGCTCCACTCTGCGGAATGGTCCAGAGGCTGGCAGGCGCCTGTGCTGTCTAGAGCTGTCCCTTTTGATGCAGGGATGGTGCCCCCCTGCTGGGCCAGATGTTTTCCTGAGAGCCATGCAGAGGTGGGTGCGGAAGCCCACAGCTTGCTGTCCCTTCCCAGTTGCCCCGGATGCATGTCAAATCTCGGGGTTCTGAGAGCAGAGCTTAATGTTCAGAAGAGCAAGGAGACCTTACTTTTTAGAAATATTAGTGTATTTTCTAGCTGGGACCCTGAATGGGGGTGCTCACTTTTGGGGTACAAGCCCTGCTCTGCCTTGCTGGAAACTGGCCCCTCCTATAGCAAACCCCACACCCTCTGATGGGAGGGAGGTGCTGGGGACCATGTTCCTCATGGAGCCCAGGCTTCCCTTTCCCATTTGGGTCTCCTGTGACCCAGCTCCTCACTCTGGCCCTCAGGTAGGGGTGAGGAGCAGGTTCCCCTGAGAGATCTGCCCCGACTCTCTGGCCCTAAGTCCTGAGCCAGGGCAGGTGTGTGGGACGAAGGTCCTTAGACCAAGGGCCAACATGAGGGAACTACACAGAGGATACTGTGAAGCAAGGGCATGGTCCAGGAGGTCCTGGGTCCTAATCTACAACGCTGCCATGCTCAGATTTGCCCTTCCGCCCGGTCTGTGTAGTGGGGCCCTGCAGTGTCCCCACATCTCCTGACACTAGAGCCCAAGGGTCCTTGCGGACCACCTCCTGCTTTCTCAGCCAGGTTCAGGACAGAACCCAGCCCCGGTGCTTGGAGTGGTTTTTCTCCTGTGCATCCGGGACTATGCCAATGATGCACTATCCTTGGGAGAAGGCAGACTCAGTCACGCTGTCGCTTTCTGGGGGCTGTGGTGCAGATGAGGAACAAACAGGCTGGCAGAGGCTTCCTCTCTGCTCACAGAGCACAGTGGTGCAGCAAGGAGGCCACACACCTGGTCCAAGCTCATCTTCTGGATTCCAAGCCAGTCCTGGGAGCAGAGTGCCCCCTCTCTGCTCCAGTCTCATGTGCCCATGTGGAGAAGCTCTGGTCCAGAGTTGAGCCATTCCTACCCTGACACAGGCATGCGCACACAAGCTCTTGGGCTGTTGGCGGAGTGTGCTGGTGGGTGCTGTCAGGGCGCCGAGCCCACGTTAGTAGGCAGTGCCCACCTGACCTTCCGCCCTGGTCCCTGGCCAGCTGTGCGCACCCTGCCCAAATGCCTGCTGTTGCCGCCAGCCTCGCTCTCCACTCCTCCTTCCCTTGGCTTTTCCTCCCCCACCCTTTGGCACCGCTGAACCATTCGGGTTGCACAGACCACGCGGGCTTGGCAAGCTTCCGGGCTGCCCCCACTCTGCCTGCCCCATCGAGTCCCTGTGTGTGTTAGGGCAAATTTAGAAAGTTGTGGGCACAGTGCAGAATAAGAACGTTGGGGAGCACGGTTCAGGCTTGGCAAAAACTTGCCCTTTTCCACCTGTTGGTGACTCAGCACATTAAAGTTAGCACCTCCTGGCCCAGGGGGACCTGTTGGCCTCCTTTTTGCCTGGAGCACAGGGGCGAGTCAAACTGCCTGGGCTCCTGTGGAGTTGGCAGCTGAGTAGAAAAGGCCTTTCTGTGTGCCAGCGCCCCGTTACCCAGGCCCCCTTTGCCATTGCACCTTTTTCTTTCCTGCCCGACCCGAGTAAGTGGGTTATGATGAACAGGATCAAATCTCTCTGGATTTGTTGGGATTTTGCATGATTTCAGGATCATCATTCCTAAAGGCTTTATCCTGTTAGTGTGTGTGTGTGTTGGGGGGAGGAAAGCGAGGGAAATTAAGCTGAATAAATTAGCAGAACAGAAGCTAGTCCTGGAAGCAGCTTTTCAGGAGAACAAAAACAAAACAAAGCAGGCAACTCTTGTGGCTTTGGGGTAGCAATGCAGCCTAGAGACCCAAGCCTGGCAGCCCCTGTGGACTCAGGCAGCTGCCTGGCCACCTTCCAGTTAATTGAAGGTTCCTATTAATCGAGGTGGGACTAAATTGTCTCTTGACCTCTGCTCAGGATGGCCTGGTGACATGGCTCAGATCCCCTTAATGTCCTCCTTGTCACCCGCCGTGCCTCTCTCAGGCCTAAATGGCTGTGTTGGTGTAGTTCCATGGAGCCTGAGAAGGAACTACCCTGACATGCTAAGGTTTTTAATTTAGCACACACCACGCGTATATGCCCCTAGACAAAACAGAATTGATTTATAATTCTCTTAATGGAAGCACAGGCTTTAGTTGCTCCAGAAATAGATCATTACCTCTGCCAACTTTTGTAATTTTTCCCCTCCTTTTTTTTTTTTTTAACCCCACCGTGGTCTGAAAATAGGACGTTTCGTTTCAGCCTTTCTTTATAATCCATTTGATGGTAGGTAATTCTTTTCAGACTTTTAATTTATAGCATGTTTGTTCGTTTTTACTTCATTAATTAATGTTCTTCCCAGGCCCCCAGGACAGGGGCTTTGTGTAATGCCCTCTTACAGTAAGCAGGTGCTTTTATCCTTAATGAAGAATTTCCTGGAAAATACTGAAATAAACAACGAATAATCAGGCCAGGAACACAATAAACCCGAGATGCATGTACCATTCTGCAAATTAAACCTGGGGAGAAAGGAGGGACCGATTGCATCTGCCCCAGAACTGTTTCTGTGGGGCCTCCTTTGTCGGGGAGGGTGCTGAAGTTCTGGAAGATGGGTGGGCTGGGTGCTGGTCCAGGGAACCTTGGTGCAGAGCAGTGGTTTGATGATAACGCTTGCAGCTGGGGAGATGGCTGCTGACACAGCTTCGGCCGGAAACGCAGCCAAACTGGCCGCTGGTCCAGACCTGGAATCATCTCTCGCTTAGACTGCAGGTCCACAGGACCTGGCTGGGCCAAATTGCAAACTTAATGAAATGCATCTTTAGTCGCTTTTCCTCCCTTCTGGCAGATCCCCCCAGGAGGCAGCCCTCCTCAGCCCCAGTGCCCCAAACAACTCCTTCCCTCGATGGATGCAGCGCCCCGCCCCAGCTCCCCTCCCTGCCCAATCCCTGCCCCAAGGCACCAAGAGAGCAATGCCAACCCACTGATGTTGAGAACTCACCAGGTGCCCGACCTTCTCATGATCCTGTGAGTCAGGTCTTATTATTGCATTTGAGGAGACTGGGTTTCCCAGAGTTAGGTGAGCTTCCCAAGTCACATATTGGGATCAGGCCCCAGGAACCCAACGAGACGCTGGGGGCCTGGTGCTGGGGTTGCCTGGGTGTGAGACCAGGGGTCAGAGTGAGTCCTGCAGGCAGGTCAGGTGCTGGCAGGGCCGTCATGACCTGGTCACCAGCCAGAATTCATCAGTGGCACGGACAGAGAGCCACAGTAAATTTCTTTTAAAATCTGAATACCAGATTCATGTATTCTACTGAATAGGGCTGACAGAACTGTACATTATCCATCCATTTTTTGGTGTCACAAGATCATTCTGGGTCTTTGAAGTGGCATAATGTTCTTCATCACAGCATAGATATGATCACAGAGTGGATGCCTGCCCTCCGGTGGCAGTGCCAGGCTCCCCCTGGCTGGGTGGCTTCAAAGGCTGCCTGGGAAGCTTCACCAAGTGGCCCGTGTCCCTGGCTGCAGCAGGCTCCAGGCTCAGGTCATCTGTAAATCCCTGCTTCTTGGGAAAATGCCACCCGTCATTCTTGGTCATCCTCTCTTCACTCACACATGCAAACACCACTTTATAGAAACGGATCATGATGTTCATAGGTTTTATAACCCATGCTTTCCACTGAAACCATACATCTGGGTCATCGTTCCATGGCAGTGAATTTGTCTTAAAATATCTTTTCTGATTACAGGGATGATAATGATGATTGTAAGAAACGCTGATGTCACAAAAACGCTTGACGTAGAAAGCACAAATCTTATACTACTGCTCCTCCACCCTGCCACCCCCAGGGATGACCACTGTTAATGTGCTGGTGTATGGGTCTTCGTATTTTCCCATGCTAATCTTTTGTTTTTGTTTTTGCTTTTGGGTATCGGGGATTGAACTCGGGACCTTGTGCTTTCGAGGCAGGGGCCGGAACCACTGAGCTAAATCCTCTGCCCCATGCCAATGTTTTTTATTTTATTTTTTTTGATGGTGCTGGAGTTTGAACCCAGGACCTTCACAGCACTACATGCCCAACCTACCTTCCTTCCTTCCCTTCTTCCTTCCTTCTCTTCCTCCCTCCCTCTTGCTCTCATGCTGCTAAGTTGACCAGGTGCGTCTTGAACTTGGAATCTTCCTGCCTCAGCCTCTCAGAGTGGTGGGATCACAGGCATGCACCACCATGCCCAGCTCCACACCAATCTTTTTATTTTTTGGTTTTTCAAGACATGATCTTGCTCTGTAATTCAGGCTGTCCTTGAACTCACTATGTAGCCCAGGCTGCCTTGAACTCCCAGCAGTCCTCCTGCCTCAGCCTCCTGAGTGCTGGGATTACAGGTGTGCATCACCACCACACCAGTCTTTTTAAAGCTTGCATAAGATACTGGAATTTGTTTAGCAAGGCCTCCACTGATGTGCCTTGGGTTGCTTCAGGACTGCAGCACAATCTCTGTTCAGAGCTGACACCACAAACAGTCTTAATCCCATGTGTGGCCTTGGTCAGTTTTAGAAACTGAAATGGCAGAAGTGGAATGCTGGGTTAAAGATGCGCACTAGGACGTCTTGATCTGTCTTCCCATGCTGCTTTCTGGAGCACATGGATGCACATTTCTGCTGCCAGTGCACGAGTGTGGGGCGCTTTAAGATCGGGGCAGTGGGTGTCTGGCTTCCGAATCTCCTGGCTGGGACCTGGAGGGAAGTCTGTTGACACAGCCCTGTCTGATGCCCAGGTCTGTGGGCTTGTAGCCTGTGTATCTTGTGGCTCGGGGGGAAGGAGCCCTGAGTGTGGGCTCTGGGTTAGAATGGAGGCTGGTCTTACAGGTGCCCAGAGTGGGCAGAGAGGTGGACGGGGACTGGGGTCCCAGTCATCACCACGATGGTGCCATTTCCACCCCTGGGCTGCAGCTCAGGTGCACTGCCCTGTTATCTATTGAATCCTCAGAGAAGCTGCAGTTGTATCTGTCTCATTTTGTGAAAGAGGAAAAGGAGGTTCAGAGCAGGTAAATGAATTTTCAGGACCCGAGAGAATCTGGTTCTTCAGTCCTCTCTGCTTTATTTCTCTTCGCTGGGAGATGGGGCAAAGGCAGGGCAGAGCAGTACATCGAATATAAGCTTGTAGAGCGGGAAGGGGCTGAGGGATAATGCAGTCTGACTCCAGCCAGCCCCAGGAACATGCAAAATGAAGTTCAGAGAGGTTAGGCAACCTTCCCTGGGTCACGTAGCAAGGTGGTGACTTAGCAGACAGAGGGCGAGAACTGTGGGAAGCTGGGCCAGAACTCGGGAGAGGAGACCGAAGGGAGAAAGGAGCATGGCTTTGTGGGCCCTGACAGGGACCTGGGGGCTGAGCCAACTGGCAGTCCCCCCACCATTCAGCCGCTCCACCTGGTCCCGAGCGGACCCAGTGGCAGACTCAGGATGCGGGGGCCTGTGGGGTGTTCAGCGTGCTTTTCTACAAAGGTCTCTAATTTCCCTTCACATCTGCCTGGGCTTCCTGCTGGGAACAGGCCTCGTGCTTTGAATTAGCCTTGGCCTGGCCCACTGCCCTCTGGCAGGTGTTTGGGGTCTGGGGCAGGGCCTGCCTGGGTCACCTGGTGTCACTATGTCTGATGAGTGTTGCCTGATGGACGAGCGAGAGCTGAGACCTCCTTGATCCCTGCAGCAAAGACTGTCCCCAGAGTCACTCACATGCACAGCCAAGCCTAGATCCTCCAGTAGGGGGTTTCCATCAAGATCTTTCTTTATTCTCCCTGCTCCTTCGAAATACTGGAAATCAGAATCACAGAGTTGGAAGGGTCTCTGAGGTGGGGATTGTGGATCAGGAAGAAACTGATATTTTATTGAGCACGTTCTATGTGCCAGACCACCTGCTCTTTGTTTAATATCTGGCACCCCTGGGAAGCTCAGTGCAGCAAATATGAAGGATGTGAAACCTGCAGCCCCCATCAGGTCAGTGATTTTTATCTGGGTCATGTAGACAATGAGGCAGAAGCGGGATTCAAATCCAGGTCAGGTGGACTCCACCATTTCCTTCCCTTGAGCCCCGAAGCCAACTTGTCCTGTGTCCTTGAATAAATCACCTCTCTTTGGGGGACACTTTCCCCTCCTGGGGGACAAGCTTATGGCTGTGCCCTGGGGCTGGTACTGCCGACACAAGTCTTGCCCTTCATCCTTGCTGCTCAGCTCTGGGGACCGTCTGGTGATGGGTGATTCTCCAGGACCCCTGTCTGCAGTACCCTCTTTCCATCTGGGTACTTGTGTTTGCATCCTGGGGTTTGCGAAATGCTTTTTCCAAATGGGCAGAAAGGGGACTCAACCCCCATGGAGCTCTGGTCCATGTGGGTCCATGTGGTTCCGTGTGGCTGGCCGAGTTGTCTTTGGAGTTTTGCAGATGGAGCTGAGGTTTATACCAGGGCATGGAGGATGCCCACAGTTTGTGGACCCCGCAGCCTGGAGGTGGGAGGGACCAGGCCTTCAGTGGGCAGGTGGGGAGGGGAGAGGCTGGCGGCCTCCGGCTTGGCCAGGCCAGCTGAGTGCGCCCTGATTTACAAAGAAATGAAAAGATGGAGGTAATTGCTTTGTGAGAAATGGAATGGCCTAAGAACGCAGATAAGTTTTCTCCCTTCGTCTTCAGCGGGGCTGGAGGCTGCAGATGTGAGGCTGCCGCTTGGGAAGGGGAGGGGTGAGGGCCCAGAACCCAGAGGCCACAGTCATGGGCCAGGAGGCCAGAGCGGCAGGAGTTCTGCGATTTCTTCCCCGGCCCCAGGGTGCGTGTGATTTCTCTCCAGCCGCACCGTCAGGACTCCGTGCTCTCGGCAGGGCATGAGGGTGCAGAGGCAGGACAGTCTTTGACCCTGATTAATGCTCCCTGCAGCCCTCTGTGGTGCTGTTTTTCAGGATTTGCAGCCCAAGGCTTCCTGGGCAAGGAAAAAGCAGAGTTTATATCAGGGTGACGGAGCCTGGCCTCCGAGGAAGATGTTCACCCCATCTCAGGAGGCAACACCAGCCCCGGTTGATTTATCCTGGTGGGACAGGCACGGGGCAGGCCCTCCTCGCCAGCGCTGGGACTTTCTGCTCTGTTCTGTAGTCAGGAGAGCATGCTTTTGGAGATTAAGAGCTGTGGATTTATTTTTTTAAGTTGTTTTTTTATTTTAAGTACAGTGAGATTAGAGAATGCTCAACATAAACCCAGCCCCTGGTGGGATTGCTGGAGGGCAGGAGGCTTCATCAAGGCAAAGGATGAAGCTTCTTAATTATGGGGGCTGCACCAAGCTCTGATTTTCATCTCTCACTAATCAGTCCCGGGCAAGGCCAGGGAACAGAGAAGGTCTGGGGCCTGGGAGCCAGCGAGCGAACGGGGCAGGTGATGGGGAGAATGGGGGGCACTGGATGGTGACCTTGATGTTTGGTCCATGTGTGCAAACTTGGCCCTTCACAAATAGAGGACTGTGTGTGTGTGTGTGTGCGCGCGCGCATCCTATAAACAGAAGATAGAAATCTCTCTCTCTGCACCCACACACTGGGAGAGATACGAGGCACTAGTGTAATCGGCCTTGGGTTGGGGTCCAAGTCTGTGCTTCCTGAGCCTGAAAGCGCCTTTTCATGCACTGCTCACCAGTCCGTCCCCGCCTGCAGCCTGAGCTATTGACTGGGCCTCAATGCCCGCCTTGTGCCAGCTCCTGCAGCAGACAGGCCTGGTGCTGACGGGCTGGCCCAAGCAGGGGTCTCAGAGTTGCTCTTGGGATGTCACGGGTTCCTGTGGCATCTGAGACCCACAGCCTGATTTGCAGTGCTAACGAAGCCCCAAATGCCCGAGCAGTGTGACTTGCTGTCTCTACTGTCCTCTGACGGGTGAGACAAGCCATGTGGCTGATCCTGAGGCTTGGGATGAGGGGGAGGTTGGCTGTAGCATCAGTGAGCCATAGACAAAATGTCCTAGGGCCCCTGGAATGGTGTGGGAGCTGGGGACAGAGCTGAGTATGTGGCAGATGAACCTCTGACTCGGTGAAATGGGTGTTTGTGAGCTACAGTGTCGAGGTGGAAGGGGAAGGAAATGGTGTGCAGGTTCCAAGGCCTGGGTGGAAGAGCTGAGGCCACATCTTGGAGGTGATTATAAGAGAGGAAAAATTTCCAAAGTAGGAACTCCAGGTGCATGGACCTGTGCTGTCGCTGTCCCATCCAGGGCCCACCAGGCGTTACTATTTACCTCGGCACCTTTTCCCAGGGCCACCTTCTCAGCAGGTGTTCTGAGTAGTCACTGTCGTCAGTCCCCAGTGCTGTGGAGAAGAATCCTCTCAAGGCCCTCAAAATCTGACTGCTGCCACGCCTACACCAGTTCACGTTGCAGAGAAGGAAGGGCTCCCTGGGAAAGACAGGAGGGACAGGGAACAGGTGCCAGGTACGTGGACCAGACTGTGGGGCCCAAGCTTTCAGCATAGTCAGGAGGACGGGGCAGTGAGCGGAGGGGAAGCAGGTGGGGTAGGATGCTTGCACAGATGGACCGTCAGGTCATAACCACTGGTCCCAGGACAGAGGCCATCTGCTTGTCTGTCTGCTCTCTATCCCATTTATGTGTGTTGGCTGTCAGCGGCTGGTGCCTGGCCAGGTGTAGGTTGTCCAGGGAGCCGGGCTGGGCTCCACAGGTGCTGGCACTGAGGATGGCGGGGCCACAGGCAGAAGGCAAGGGCCTTCCTAGGATATCATCGAGTCCAAGGTCTGCTGCCTCTGCGGAGGCAGCCCAGGGCAGCGCAGAAGCCCCGAGTTAGGAGGAAGGATCCTTT
The DNA here is from genome assembly GCF_053883595.1 of Heterocephalus glaber. Lineage (NCBI taxonomy): Eukaryota > Metazoa > Chordata > Mammalia > Rodentia > Bathyergidae > Heterocephalus > Heterocephalus glaber. The sequence continues at coordinate 8,830,494 of NW_028258414.1, read as the reverse complement.
GCTGCGATGCCAGTGTCTCTTGCGATAGCCGATGGCAGGCACGGAACGTCCTCAAGTGTTAGAATCAGCCACTGCACACAAAGGCTAGAGACACAGACTGACCTGGACCAGGCCTTCCTTCAGTCTTGACCTTCAGGGGGAGGAGCAGAGCTTTCCAAACTGATCTCTTGAACATCTCTGTGCACCCAGAAGCATCATTAGGAAGAGGTCTGGGGTCCCCTGAGGCCTAAGGTGTGTTGAGATGCACCGGGACTGTTTAGGACAAGGACACGGCATGGCATTTGTTCACTCATGGGGACTTCTGTCTGTGAGGCTTCTGACAATATCTGGTTACACCGGTGTCCCATAGAAGGCAGTGTGGAAAACGCCTTCCAGAGTGCTCTGTGTGTCCATTGCTGCTCCTTGGGGCAAGGTCATTCTTGCCTGCTTCCTCTGGCATCACCTGCTCCCTCTCATGTCACGTGCCCCTGTGATGTCACTCATGTCCCTGATGTCACCTGCTCAGTCCTGCCTCTTCATGCTTTCTTATGCTGTCACCCCGCCTGGAGCACCCTTCCTCTGCTCCTGCCTTTCCATACTTTAGCATCCCCAGTTCCATTCCCTCCACAGCATTTCACAGCCCTGACCCAGATGGGGTCTTTAGTCACTTGCTGCTTTGGGTCCCCTCCAGTGGCCTGCAGCCGAGGACATGTTATTTCTTTGTGTCCAGGAGTGTGCCTTTGTTCCGTTCAGGCTGTGCCAGGTGTGTGGCCCCTCTGTGCCCTGTGGGCAGGTAAGAGACACCTCTTCTGGACACCTCATCTCCCTCTAGTCCCATGAATGCTGTCAGGGAAGAAATTTCTCCCCTTCTGAACTTTGCTGCCTTCCTCTGCTCCTTAGGATGGAGGGAGATGGGATGTGAGGGAAGGCAACCAGCTGATTTGTTTACGTGTTCTCTTCCTTTGAAACAAGCCAAGGGGGTTTTCCTATTTAATTATTAATGCCCTAAATCAGACGGTCCCCCATCCGTTAACCTCTGTCACTCAGGATGGAGTCGGCCGAATAACCACTGTGGCAGGATTGATTTTCCCTCAGTCAGCTCATAAGCATATGTCTTCGGGAACCTTCCTCTACAAGGCCAGGGAAGTCCCCTTAATGTGAGCAGGGAGGAGCTGTCACAAGATAACAGCTCCTTTCTGGCTGCTTTTCTGTCTTCTTGAATGAAATGTCTGAGACAAGCTGAAATCCTTTCCTAAAGATCAGTTTCTAAAAGGGTAGCCTGGGGCTCAACCCTGTCTTGGGGTGCTCATGATGGTGTCAGAAAAATAAAGCAAACATGGGGGACAGTGTCAGAGCAGGGGGATGTGATCTCACTGGAGGGTGCGGCCCTGGCTGTGAGCCACCTGCTGTAGCACAAAGCAGGGGACAAGGTGACACCCGGATATGCAGAGTTGAGGGCACAAGGCGGTTGGGTAAGAGGAGTGAGCAGGACTTGTAGAGGAGGAGCAGCAGGAGAGAAGCCTGCCCGGCCAGGGGGACAATAAGGATGTCTCGTGATGAACTGATTGTGGGGATGGAACCCAGGGCCTTGGCCATGCTGGGCAGGTGCTCTGCCACTGAGCTCTACCTCAGAGGCTGGGGTGGGGGCAAGGGTGCGTGAGCCAGGGACACGAGTGCCCATGTCTCTTGGACTCTGCGGATTTCACAGGAACGCAAGAATTGCTCTTCTCTTTCCCGGCAGATTCGAAGAATGCATTTGAAATCTGGCTACATCTGCATTTAGCTAGATGATCTCCAGTTCTCAAATAGAAAGTAAAACCTCATTAATCATTAATCTGGACCCCCACGGTTAGACAGAATTTGTGACAATTTGTTTACTTTTGAAGGAGCTGCTGAGAAAGAGTTTAACAAGGAAATTATTGGGGTGAGAAGGAGAGTGTTTAACCTTTCGGAAGAAAGGAAATCCTTGTATTTGTGCCCTGGGCAGAAATAGGAGTGGGCACAAAATCCAGGCCATTCTTCTCTGTCCCCCAGGGAGGATAATTGTTCCTCCTCTGGAAACTCAGGGCTGATGGGCTTGGTCCCCAAATATTTCAAGCCTGGGGCCCCTTTGCAATGTTGAAATATTTTCTGTTACACCCATATCCCCAGTTATTAGAAACTGCATTTGTTGGGTATGTTGCTGGTTGAGAAGAAAAGTTATTCTTTTTTTTTTTTTTTTTTGGTACCGGGGATTGAACTCGGGTCCTTGCGCTTGCACAGCAGGCGGCGAAACCCCTGAGCTAAATCCCCAGCCCAAGAAAAGTTATTCTTAATTCAGTTAATCTTTTAAATAAATAGCATCCTGATAGCATCACTGCACCCATGAAAAATTGTGCTATCTTTATGAGTCATGGTGTTCATTCGATTTATAGATGACCCTGGGACTCATGAACCTCAACTCCCCTGGGGGAGGTCCCAAGGTCGGTGACCTGCTGGGGGAAGCCCATGGACCAGAGTCTGCTCTCCAGGCTGGGGGGCCATGGAGCCCTGGGTTGCTAGACCAGGAAGGAGCCTCCAAGGGTCACCCCAGCCTCTCCCACTGGATGGATTCTCTGCCTTCCTCGAGGAGCCCACACTGGTTCCCCAGGCAGGGGCAAGGGGATGGGCACCTGTGCGGGCCCTCTGAACACCTGCCACTTGCTGTTATTTTGAGGTCCTGCATCCCATTCTGCAGGCTGCTCTCTTAGGCCCCTTACTGAGCTCAGCCCCTCATCCCACGATGGGAATGAGGTGGGTGACACTCGGTGGCTGCATGACTCCAGGTGGCAGGCAAGGGCAGGGGAGAAAGCCATGGGCAAGGCTTGTCAAAGGTGCCAGAGAGGGACAGGGAGGACACTGCCTTTAGAGCAGGTTGGATCCAGTGTTCTTGGGTCAAGGATAGGCATGGGGGGACCTTAGGACACCTTGAAACTATAGCCAGATTGGTGCACATGGGCATTTTCCTGGGGAGACAGCCTGTAACTTCCATTCAATTCTTGAAGCCATCCCTGAGCTAAAAACCATCTGGAACTCTGGCCTGGAATTTGGACTTTTCCCTGACTCAGGTTTCCTGCTCTCCAGTGGCTGGGAACCAGTGAACTGTAGCAGTGTTAGTCAAAGCCCACAAGTGTGAAATATCAAATGCTCATTACGCTGAGGTGATGGAAACTCCACTGAGCGGGCCTGTTCCCCAGCTTTGTGGAAAAAGACTCAGTGCCAAACAGATGCCAGGATGCATGGCTGAATAATGATGCTGTTCTCCTCACTCTCCTGCACAGGGTCCCCATGGCGTGCCCCATGGCCAGCCTGGCTGTCTTCTTCCTCCTGCAAACCGCCCTTACCCTGAACCCCGAGGACCCCAACGTGTGCAGCCACTGGGAGAGGTAAGACGTGGAACTCAGCTGGGACTCTCCCTGGGTGTGCGGTGTGGGGATGGAAGCAGTCAGGAGAAGCGGCAGCTGTCCACAGGGACTGTGGTCCAGCACGGGGACAGCTCAGATGCTGAGACAGGGCTGAGCCATGTGGATTCACCGAGATGCAGTGCTGCAGAAGGTGGGGTGGGGGAGCTTACTAATTGCAGTTGACAGCATGCTGTCCTGTGCCTCCCTGTGTTTGCACGTCCCACCCATTTTACAGATGGGGACATCGAGGCCCAGAAGAGCCCAATCCCCATCCAGAGCCAGCGGGGGTGAAGCAAGCAGGGCATCAGGGACTGTGGTCTCAAGCGTCTTGCCCTTGGGTGCAGGGATGCCAGCCTGGTTTCCAGGACCGGTATCCAGGTGATGAGGAGGACAGGCCAGGGCTCTGATCCTCTGGTCTAGTGGGGCAGGGGGCTGCTAGGAAGGGTGACGGAGGCCACAGCGGAGAGCAGGCAGCATTTTGGCTGCTGTAGCGGCTTCTGGGGGAATGAGCTGGGTCCCTGCAGATGGTCTGACTTTGAAGCACAAGGTTAAAGTATTGATTTTGGTGAGCAGAAAGACAGTGACCAGAGACCCAATCGGGAAAAACTGAATTAAACCCTAGAATTGATTGGCTAAGCTGACCAGGACGACTCTGCCACTTAGATGCTAATAAATCAAATGAATAAAATTAAGATGAAGGCCCCATGGAGAAGGCGGACGAGAGAGGAGGGAAGGCACATTGGAGCTCCGTGTGCGTGGCTGGCCCCGTAGCACAGGAGGGCTCCCCATCTGCAGCACCCGGACACTTGTGCATGGGAGGCAGGGGATAATGGCCATAGCGGTGTCGTCTCTGGTGACCAGATGCTCTAGGAGGAGTCTGAGAAAATCAGTGACAGTACAGAGAGTACTGGAGAGAGTACAGATCTGAGATGAGGAGCCCTCGGTGCTCTCCGGTCTCTGATCTGGATCTTTCTACCTGCTGGCTGTGTGACTTAGGGGAAGCATCTGAACCCCTCTGAGCCTATATCCAGCCCTAGTAGTTGGAAGGAAAATTATGACTTCACAGGCAGATTGGTTGGAGGTTCAGGGGCACCAATGTCACAGCAGTGCTTTGAGCACTGTAGAGCTCAATCAGGGTCTTTTTTTCCTGACAACCCCGGCTGCAGGAGTCATCATAGACTTCTGTGCGCATCAGTCTCATTGGGGTGGTGTTCCTGGGGTCCTGGCCCCAGAGATTCTGACTCAGTATTGCATTTGGCCTAGGCTTCACCCAATTCTGGGCTTCCTCAGGCCCCTTGCGGCTCCTGATTCGGGCGGATTCACACTTTATTTGCCAGTGGGCCAGGGAGGTATGAGGAAGGACTCCACAGGCCTCTCCGGCCTGGATAAAACACGGTGCTTCCTGCCCCTGTCTGTGTGGCAGCCTGGTCCTAGAATGTCCCTGGTCACTTCTGCCTGCCCCCAGGCTCCAGCCTGGTCCCTCTCCAGCAAGGGAGCCTTTCTTCTCTGGGTCCCTTGTACCCCGGGGGCCAACAGCCAGACTCCCGGCCTTTGCGGGAGGACTGGGAGGGAAGCAACAGTGCCACTGAGGCCTGGGGAGTCTCTGGCTTCTCTGCCCCAGGGAGGAAGCCATGCTGCTGATGTCAGGGTGCCCAGCCCACCCCATCCTATTCCTTGGAGACCACTTAGGGAGGATTTCCTGGTGAGGTTAGCACCTCTACGGGCTCCTCGTTAATGATGCCCCTCCACCTTAAACTGGTGTGTGGTGGGGACTTCCCCTGGCTGGCGAACCCCGGCCTGCCAAGATTAATGGGGCCCCTCATTAGCATGTTGGCAAATGAGCAGTGTTAAAACACCCAGCCATGAAACCAGGGCACACGCTTCAGGGTGTGGACTTGGAGTGGGTACAAGGCCTCCGTGCCAGGCTCGCTCCACCCAGGGGATCCTGCAGAGCTGCCTCTGACCCCTGGAGTGCCCTGAACCCTCTGCTGGGCATCTGCAGCCCCTGCCAGTCCTGGGAGGGGGCTGAACCCCAAGTGCTTAACAAAGGTGGGCATCCATTCTGCTCCCTCTCTCCTCTGGGGTGGTCGAGGAGGAAGTAGCCTTCGGTGCCTAGCACAGAAGGCGAACTGTTGCCTGCCATGCAGTGATGAGGGCCAGCATCTATCAAACGGTTGCTGTGTACCTACCTGGTAAGCATCTAACCTGGATCACTCGGTTTAGCTTCCCACTGCTCTGACAGACGGATACCGTTATTTTGTTAGTGCCCTCTTTGAATCCTCATGGTAATCACATGGATTCCCTCATAGTATCTACTGTAGATTTACAGGCAGGGCTTACGGGAGCTAAATAATGTGTCTAAGGACAATCCTGCTTCAAGTGTGGCCCCAAGTCTCCGGGTCCCAGAGCTGGGGCTCTCTGACCCCTTCATTCTCCTGCCTCTGAGTGAGGTGTTTGGGAGACGCCACCGAGTGCTGCGGACTTTCAGAGCTGAAGAGGCCCATGGGGAGGGCATTGCTCTGCCTCAGTTTCCTAAGCCTGGAGGGAAGCAGGGCTCTGAGCCACTTCTGTGGTGGGCTGGCTGCAGGGGACACTGAGTCCTCCATCCATTCTCAGGGGGTCAGATAGACTTTCTTACTACCGGGGTCCCTGAGCAGCACTGATGGCTCCTGGCCTTCTGCTGGGTTCCTGACCTTTGACCTTCCAGGCCCCCAGGAGCCTGGTGAGGACCCCCTGTGCCAGCCGCCTTGCAAGTGAGCCCCACAGTTTCTTCAGGCAAAGCAGACGGCCTTTTACAGCCTGGACCCGGCCATCTGGCCCAGGCCAGGGGACCTTCTGGGAACAGCACTGAGTAATACTAACCGACTTCAACACTAATTCCCGTGATCTCAGCTGAGGTGCTCTGCAGCCTGCCCGGGGGCAAGCGCACACTTCAGCAGCCAGGGCTCAGTGCCATTCGGTGGCACCCTGCCAGGGCGGTGGGGAGAAAGGCTGATTGTGGTGAAGCTGAGGTCTGCTTGCCTGCCGCGGCCTGGGTTTATACCAAATAGGGAGGCAACAAAATCTGGCTTCTATCATGAGGTCTGGGGGCAGGCGCTCTGTACACCCCAACTATATGAGAGGTGGAATAGACCAGACTGTGGCTGGGGGACTTGGGGATGTCACTTGCACTGTCCGATGCTTCACTTTCTCATCGGTAGAGTGAGAATCACAGTCCCACTTCCGTTCTAAGGTTGCCTGAGAGCTAGAGGGCATTAAGATCGTTAGCGTAGAGCACTGGATAAATACCAAGAAGTCACCGACACCGGGTTTGGGAACCGAGCAAGCCGCCCCTGAGCCTCAGACTCTTCATCTATAAAAGGGGCCACCTGCTTCCTAGACCAGCTGGGCCAAGAGGCACCTGGCCCAATGTCCTGTTAGCATAGAATATTTAAAACCCTTGTCGGCTCTGGCTTTCAGAACCAACACAGAGTAACCCTAACCCTCCCTTGACTCTGTCTTTCATGAATGAACCAATGAACTAGAATTTCTGAGGTTGGTAAGGCCCGTGCCCTGGGTCTTGCCTGGTTGGGTAGGGTTCGCACCGGGAGGCGGAGCGTTGGGAGCCTGGCCTGGGGCTGTGGGCCAGGTGTGCTGGGCAGGGGGCTGCATCCTGACCATCAGCTCAGTGGCTTTGTCTCCCATCTGCTTCTCAGCTATGCCGTCACCGTCCAGGAGTCTTACGCACATCCCTTCGATCAGATCTACTACACTCGCTGCGCAGACATCCTGAACTGGTTCAAGTGCACCAGGCACCGGTGAGTGTGGCTCTCGGGTGCTGGGCAGGGGGAGGTCAGGAAAGACCCCGAGGCAGGGGTGTCCACACCCTTGCTGCTCCGTCTGCACACTGAACGCCAGAGCAGCCTGTGACAGGACTCAGTCGTGACAGATGAGGAGTGGGTGGACCCCATGATCCCAGTGCGTAGAGCCCCCTGCCCCGTAGTGGTGAGCCGGGCAGAAGCACATTGGGTCCTGGCTGCCTTTACTTCCCTCTCTCTTCTCCAATCCCCGAGGATCACCCAGGAGAGTGGTCACCTAGTGTCACTGATTGTTAGAATCACCTCCCAAGTAAACTGCTCGTCTTGGGTCCTTGGGTCCTTGTCTAGGGTTTGCAGAAACCTAGAGAGCCACTGTCGGAGCAGTTATGACTCCATGCCAGGGCATCTGGCTCAGACAGCAGAGTATTAGGCCGGAATTCAGCAACATCTTGGCACCTTGACCACATCCCTTTAGCAGTGCTCAACACACATAACTGTACATGATAATCCCGTGCCTCTCTCTGAGCCCTCCTGCAATTCATGATGTGCTTTCTTGTCACGGGAGAGAAAGGAGAGAAGGAGTAGGGATATGTTTGGAGGGATGATCCTGGGAAAGTCACTTGATTTTGAGATTACCAGTGTACTCATCAAACGTATAATAATCCTTGCTGTGCTTGAATGCAGGATCCAATGAGGGCAGGAATGTGTTGATTCTTTGAGAAGTACAGGGAGGAATGGGGAAAAGGTGTGAGGTATTAGACACATGTGAGGTAGCATTATTTTGGGAGAGGTGAGAAAGTAGCAGAAGAATAAATAAGGAACACGGTAAGGCTGCATAGTGGCCCTTTTCTTTGCTATTAAACATCTGTGATGATTCCAAATCTTTCTTCTGCTGCTTCCTTCTCAATTCAGCTCCTCTCAGGGTTTAGGTGGGATTCCTGGTCGGCAGCAACATGGACTGGGAAGCTTGCTTTGTGCAGAAAGCTCAAGTCCTGGTTTTCTTCAATACGTTGCTACTAACTTGCTTTGAGACACAGAGCATAGATATAATATCTGCTTTCAAATCCTTTATACTCCACGACACCTGAGACATCTCAGGGTTGGTCTTCGTTGGACAGGGAATATTTTCGCCTTTCTTTGCATGTCTAATAATTCTGGCTTGTATTCTGGATATCACAAATGACATAGTGTAGAGACTGGATTCTGTTATGTTCTTCTAGGGAGTGTTAGTTTTTAGAAAGTATTTGTTTTAGGAGCCAGTTGACTGGGCTTACCCCAGATTCCAAGCCCTGAAGGTTCAGTATTTTTAGCCTTAGCTAGACTGCTTGGAATCTGCCCTCCACAGACATAACTCAGGGGCCTAAGTTTGGGCAGAGATTTGACAAAGAACTGGGGCTTCCTTTGGTGGCTCCCTCCTTTCTGAGTTTTCCCCTTGCATTTAATATCCATTGGCTCCACCCTTGCCTTGCCTTGTGGGTCCTCCAACTGGAGAGGCTGTGCTTTCTGTCTGAGTTGCAGTCATCCAGAGTATTGTTGAACTGCCTGCTTGGGGCGTTATTCTTCCAGATGTCCACACCCGCCAGTGTCTGCCACTTCTGTTCTCTCTTTAGTGCCTTCAGGGAGTTGCTTTTTCTGTTTCTCCAGATTTCACAGTTGTTATTAACAGAAAGTTTGGGTCAGTAGTTGCTCCTCAGCCGTTACCACGTGTCCTTCCTCTTGCTTTGGCTGTGAAGTGTGGACGCTGGATGGAATGATCCTTCCTGACCGCCTCTCTGTTGCCAGACTTGGCTGCCTGTGGCCCTCATCAAGGGTAGAGGGAGAAATTGGAGTTCCGCTGTTCCCCGGATCTCTGGCTTCATGGCTAGAGCCTGCTTTGCTCTAAGCTGTGGCTCTTGTGGGTGCTTCGAGGCCATGGCTGCTGTCCGTCCCCACTGGGGCTGGGTGAGTGAGTGGCTGCTTTCCTGGAGCATGCTAAATTGTTGGGTCACTGCGAAGCAGCTTTCCTGATCACCCGGGTGTGGATGCTGACGGTGGCAGCACTGGCAGCTCTGGTGTGATGCAGCTTGTCTCGCTCAGCATCCTTCTCCCGAGAGCAGCCTGGCCCTAGTCCCCTGCCCTCTCCTGATTCCCACACTGGCAGCAAACACAGGTTGGGGAGCCGAGGGCAGGGGGTAGCATCTCTGTCCTGAGGACATTAGGGATGCTGAGGCCTCCTCCCCGTTGGAGGGCAGGGCCCATCCTGATTGGTGGAGAGAATGGGCCAGATGACCTCTGAGCTCTGAGGCGACTGTGAACCATCCTTTATCTCAGAGGTTCACACCACCCTGAAACTGCCCGGAGCTGCCTTCCTGTGCCAGGGGAGCAATTTCCCTGGAAGACCAGCTCACCTTCTGTTATGAGCCTTTGACCAAGTGGAATGACTTTTGCTTATGACCTTCCCAGATACCACACATTTCCCAGAGGCCTGAGTTGCCGCTTGTCATGAAGTGAGGGCTTTAAGGACCAAGAAGGCTGCTCCACCTATGCTGGGGGACTCCCTTCCTCACCTGGCCAGGTCCTCCCTGGGAGGCAGGTGTAGGCATCTGGTCCCTGCCACTGGCTGCAGAGGAGGTAACCCAGGGCAGGCACCGTTGGGTGTTGACTCAGGGACTGGAAAGATCTTATCTTCAAGACCCAGAACTGGGCTTGCTCCTTGTTATACTCCACGACCACGGAGCATTTCTTCCTCTCTGGTCTCTGACGGTCATTTCAAATCTCCTCCTCACTAACTCTGCTTGCAGCAATGGGGTTTTGCCCATCCAGACCCCATTTTGATTCCCATCCCAGGACTCAGTCTTCACGCTGTCCCTAGTCTCCTTGCCTCAGTCCTTCCCTGTGGCCATCTGGAAGGCTGGAAGCCATGCTGTGAAACTCAGTTTTCTCATCTAAAGGGTAGGGGCTGAGGAGAACACTAGATAAGAATGCAGTCTCTAAAAAAGAAATAGAAGAAACCAAACAGGCAAGGGCCTGATCATGGTACTGCCTTGGAGGTTGTAGACCGAATCTTGCCTTTGAACCAATAGCAGAGGGCCAAGTCTGCGTCAGGACTAGAACCCAGGCCTCTGTCTCCCAGGCAGGGCATCACTGCCCTTTGGGCCCCCATGGGCTCAGCTCAGGGCTTCCCAGGAACAGGGCTTCCCCAGGCGTCTCTGCAGGAGGTGTTGTTTGGGTGGAGAAAGATTCATTTGGTGCTGATTGTGGCTCAGAGTCTTTTTGCTGCCTCTGCCCCAATTCCCCAAGTGGTGGGTCCGTCCCGGGGGCCTGGAGTGGTCCCCTGGGTGGGGTCGGGGGCGTGCAGGCACAGAGCTCTTGGGGTTGACTCCTGTAAGGGTTCCCATGGGCTGCTTAGCCCAGAACCCGAGGTCTCAAAGGACTAAGGAGGATCCCGCGGTGGCCTGCACAATGTCACCCCACAAGGCTCCCCCCAGCCCTCCTGTTCAGAGGAGCCTAGGGAAATGAGCAGGCTCTGTAGACATCGTGTCCCTGACACATTCCACACCACAGCGGCCCAATCCCTCCATCGATCTCACTTTATTGTGTTCCTTCATATTTGAGGCCGCCATGCATTTTAAAGTAATTATTGAATGGCATCCTCCATACAGCTTAACACAAATATCATTCTAAATGGGAGGGATTGATTTTCAATACTTTCAAGTGGCTTTCTCCCTTGTGCCTTAGGATCAGTTACAAAACGGCGTATCGGCGCGGCCTCAGGACCATGTACCGGCGCCGGTCCCAGTGCTGCCCCGGTTACTATGAGAACGGCAACTTCTGCATACGTACGTAGTGCGGGGCTGGTGGGCTGGCCTCCGCGGGCATGGAGGTGGGGGCAGGCTCCTCGTTCAGGGCCCCTGGGCAGCAGGCCTCAGCCCACCCAGGACTACTGAAGTCTCCCCTTTACCTGTGCTCAGAGGGCATAAAAGATGAGCTCAGCCTCCTTACAGAAGGAGAGGAGCAGGGCAGTCCTAGGCTTGATGGAGGTGAAGAGCAATGGATGCTTCTCGGAGGAGCACTGAATGCTGGGCACAGGGCTAAGATCGATGAACAGCACTCGCAGTCCTTAAGAGGAGGCTGGCAAGGGTAAGAGAGGCCGTGAGGGAGGGTCCCGGGAAGTGGCTCCGAAAGGGACTGGAGGACAGTGAAGGAAAAAGGGACTGGTGAAGGGACAGCATTACGTCTTTGCCTGGTCATCTGTAACAGCCAAAGATGGTGACCACAGTGTCCCCCAGCAAGGCAGGTGCTGAGGTGCTGGCAGCTGAAGGGCTCCTGGGGACCAGCAGTGTGTGGCGCCCTGGACCAGCCTGCTCATAAGGCTCTGGGAAGCTGCTCAGCCTTCCCCCAGGGGACTTTTCAGGGGGCCTCTGAACACTGCCCGGACTGCAGGCGCTTGTCCAAGAAGCTGCTTAATGACTGAGGGGAGACCCCACCCCAAGGCGGTTGTCTTTTCCTTGCTAGTGTTTTCCTCACCATCTGGGGGGAAGGGGGTGGGGTGGACAGAGGGCTGGGTGAAGAACGCAGCCTGAAGGGAGAACCAGGAGAGGCTGGTTGTTGGTATATTGGGGACAGAATGACAGTTTTCCCCTCCTGCTGTTCAATTGCCCCTAATGCTGGAGAAACTCGATTCTAATTGGATGACAGCAATGAGTGAAAAATGCTCCTGCAAATGGGTTCAATAGCGAGGTTTTTCAGGAAATATACAAAGAATCCCACACAAAGCAAATTCCAGAGGCTGTTTCTTTGGTTTTGTTTTTGGTACCAGGGATCCAACTCAGGACCTTGTGCTTTTGAGGCAGGTGAGGCGCCACTGAGCTAAATCCCTGGCCCAGAGGCTGTTTCTCAGTAGCAGGGCAGGGAACAGAGCTAGGACACTGGGGCGACCCCGGGGATCAGGGTGGAAACAGGGTTGACGCTAAGCTCTGGCTGCTCCAAGAGCTCGAGTAGGGCCGCCCAGTTGGGGTGCAGGCTCATAAAACCTGAGCTGGGCCTGTCAAGCCCGTGGCCGGATGATGGACTTCAGAAATTATGCAGGAGTTGGGACATCAGCACCGGCTCCAGGACAGATGGGCATGTTCTAATTCCCAGGAGCAGATGCAGTAAGCGCTTGGAAAATGAAGGCCGAGCAGAAGTGCTCTGTGTCCTGATCTCTGGGCACGGTCTTGCTGACAGGGAGGACAGTTCCTGACCTTTTGGCCCACTCCTTACATAACCATAACTGCAGGACACTTCCTGCCAAACTGGAGGCCACAGGCTGTCCCCAGTGAAGCCACCTGGAAAAGCCACTTTGAGAACTGAAGCTTTTCCTGTGATGAGACAGCAGCATTTCAGGAGTGACATAGGATACGGGGGCACGGTGGTAGGGGCGACACAGGGCCACAGCCCTGGGGTTGAGCCACTGTGTTGCTCCCAGCTTTCTCCCCTCTCCATCTGCATGGAGTTCTGGGCACACCGTGTGCCAGGCCCCAGTCCGGTCATTCTTTTTTTTTTTTTTTTGGTTACCGGGGATCAAACGCGGGTCCTTGTGCTTGCACAGGAAGACGGCGAAACCACTGAGCTAAATCCCCGGCCCCAGTCCGGTCATTCTTCTTGCACTGACGCATGTACTCCTCACAACGGCCCTGTGAGGAGGGCACTTTTCTTTCATTGTACAGATGGGAAAACCGAGTCATGGCGGGATTAAGTAAGTCACTCAAGATCACACAACTAGAAAGTGGCTGTGAGCGAGGGCTGCCTGGCTCCAGGGTCACATCACATGCTGCTGAGACAGGCTGCTTCTTGCTGAGTGAGCCCAGGTGAGACTGGACCTCCCAGCCCCTCTGTTTCCGCTCCCATAGAACTGGGACAGTGACACCTGCATCACCGGGCTCCATAAACGTCAGTTCCCTTCCCCATGGCCTTGGTTATGAATGATTTTCTTAGTCACGGCTTTTACTTTAATTGCTCAAATTGGTCCATGAATTCTTCCCCTGGGGGAAATGTACTCTACAAATATAAAGCTGCACTATGGGATCCTTGGACCCCTGGTAAGGGATTTCTGCCATGCGCTTGTGTTTATCCATTCAGCGTACTTTTGTGGCTTCCTACTGTGCAGGAGGCACGGAACAGTGACACAGGTGACAGGTGGCAGCTGCTTTTGAGAACCCACAGCCTGCCTGAAGGAGGTAGTTCAGGGAGGGCATGAGCGTGCTGGTGAGCTGGAAGGGGAGGGGAGGCTGGCTAGGTAGCAGTACCAGCTGCTCAGGGTAGCCATAGCAGAGTCCAGCAGGTCGGTGGCTTACACAGTGTCATATTGTCTCTCAGTTCTGCAGATCAGAAGCCTGAGACAGAGGTGTTGGTAGGGCAGCTTCCTTCTGTGGGCTGTGAAGGGTACATTTCATCTGTCTGAGGTCACCCTTCTGGCTTCCAGCAGCTTCTTACTTATGACAGCACAACCTCAACCCTCATGTGGCATTTTCCTTGTATGCATGTTGCCTGTCTGTCTCCAGATTTCCTTTTTTTAATAAGAACATAAGTCATGTTGGAATCAGGCCCCCCTTAAGGGCCTCATCTTCACTTGATTACAGCCTGCAAGACCTCGTCTCCAAATAAGCTCATGTTCTGAGTTCCCAGGGGTTAAGTCTTCAACCTGTGAATGCTGGTGAGGTGGAGTTCAGCCTGTCATAGGTGGGGTCACCTGTCACCAGCAACTGCTCCCCGCTGCTTGTGATGGGTGGGGGTGGGGAGCCAGCTCGGCAGACCCAGGGGTGGGGAACTTGTGAGAGGGAGAAATGGGAGGAGCTTGTCGACCTGGTGCACCCCCCCCCCACCATGGGGGTGAGGACCCCTCTGGCTTCTCCAGAACCAGACTAGAACCTCTCCCCTCTGGTCATCTGCAGATACAGCTGAATCTGCCCGTCGCCGCCCACTTTGTCACCAGTATCTGCCCTTCAAAAATATCAACCTAATACCAGAGGGGGGTGTTGGGCTGGGTTATGCTGCGATAACAAACAAAGCCCTAATCCGAGTGGCTTAAAATAGAGTTTTATTCCTCGTTCCTGTCTTGTGCCTGTTGTGGGCTTGCTGGGTGCTGGGGTCTCTTCCTTACCAACCTCACTGTGGGACCACGGCTGAGGGGCACAAGTCTCTGGCATGCTGGGGAGAGAGACAGACGGGGAGAGGGGTGGGGAGAGAGAGAGAGAGAGAGAGAGAGAACACGAGAGAGGGCTCTGCGAGTCTGAAACATCCAGTGCGCAGTATTAAAGCCTATCACAGCCCCCACAGGATGCCCGTCCTCATAGCTCACAGCTCGTGCTAATGTCTCCTCACATGCATAATACGATGGGCTGGACCTAGGGACAGTACTGTCGCCCAGGGGGTTGCAAACTTGCTGGCACCCAGTCAGGATCACCTGAAGGGCTTGTTACCTAACAGACTGAGAATTTGCATTTCGAACAAGTTCACCCGAGATTGCTGCCAGGCTTTCCAGGGACACCTGGAGCCTCACTGTGAGAAAGCTCAGGCTACATTACGCTGAGGGGCGGTTTCAGTGTGTGGGTGCGAGCAGCGAGGCCCACAGGTGTGTCCCCTTGGTACTCAGGGCCTCTGCTCATGCGCAGCAGGGAGGGCCTTCTACCTGCCCAGCCCCTCTGTCTCCCGTTTCCCGAAGAGGAGTTCATGCCACCAAGCCTCCAGGGATGTCTTTTGGCCTTTCCAGTGGCCATTAGGACTGCAGTGTGGTTCTCACCAACATCTAGGAGCTGAGGAACTGACCAGAAACCCCAGGCAGGTTGCGGTGATGGGTGGCCTGGCTGGGACCTGGGGCACAGTCAGGTTGGGCCCAGAGACGGACTGTGCCCGCTGAGGGGCAGTCAGCAGGCAGGGCCTGGGAGATGGGGTGCCGAGAGGGAGTCTGGGGGTGCATAAGATTTAAACCCAGTGAGCTCCTTGTACCAGTGTTGGGATTCAGGTACTGCATTTTAGTATTGCTCCTTTATGTACTCAATTATTACTTAAATTTAACTCA
This sequence comes from Heterocephalus glaber, assembly GCF_053883595.1. NCBI lineage: Eukaryota > Metazoa > Chordata > Mammalia > Rodentia > Bathyergidae > Heterocephalus > Heterocephalus glaber. Next base: position 8,815,258 of record NW_028258414.1, on the reverse strand, counting down.
TGTTTACTAATTTCTTTATTCATCATCAGTCCTTGAAGCCCACCTTCCTTGCCTCTTCTCGAAGGGTCTTTAGTCATTCTTGCAGGGAGGGTCTATGAGCGATCAATGCTATACTTTATTCATCTGGAAATGGCATGAGTTTGCCTTGCTCCTAAATGCTGGTTTAGCTGCTTGTAACATTTGAGGATTTTGTTGTTGTTGTCACAGGAAAGACAAAATAATGATGGCTTTTTGGTGCCAGGACGTTTACAGAGTGAACACCCACCCATGTAGGAAATAGAGCAGAAAAGACAGAAAAAAACAGAAGTTCAAACAAGGAAATATAAGGACAGCAACACATTTGACCATTTTTATATAAAACAGAAAAGACATTTTTCCTGCACAAATCAGTGTTGATTTGAGTAATTTGGGGCTTTTTGTATTTTTTTAAAAAAAATCTTTCTATTTTCATTCCTATATGTTTGTGATACATAATGATTACATTTGGTTTGGGGAACCGTGCCCATATATGTGAGATCTTGAAAATTTTTTATTCCTTTGAGGATTGTAGTCATTTGGGGTTGTTTCTTTTCAGCAGAGTGACAATGTGGGTTCTTTGAGTGCTGGATTCTGTCAGTGCATAGCTCAGCAGTTTCTCTAGGATGTGTTTCAGGGCGGAGTTATTTTTATTTATACCATTTGCTTCTCCAGGGTTCACATCTTCAAGCTAAAGACTCATGTCTTTCAGCAGTTCTGGAAAACTCTCAACCATACCTGTTCTGAAATCTCCTCCCCTCCATTCTCTGAATCCTTTTCCGTTGACCTCCAGCATGTTGGACGGACTCACCCTGTTCTCTGTCCCTCCTAAATTCTCATTTTTCACTTCTTATCTCCATGCTTCATCTTGAGCAAGGTCCTCAGATCCATTTTTCAGATCCCAGAGCTCTGCTAATTAACCTGTCTGTTGAGATCTTAATTTCAGTGACTCTGTGTTTCCTTTCTCAGAGTTTTATTGGTTCTTTTGGAGATATGCGTGTTCTTTTTCTGTAGCGTCCTATTCTTTCATTAGGAATTCTGTTCCTCCATTTATTGCTATAATTATTTTAAACATATTTATTTCATAGTCTCTCTCAGATACTTCTGTCTTGAGCTATTAGTTCTGTTAGCCCAGGCTCCTGGAGGAGCTATCAATTCTGTTTGTGATGCTTGCTGAGTGTCGGATGTGGTTGGTGGTTTTCTTGTAGAGGTTGTAGTTGTTTTGCTGTGACCCCTTGAGCCCTTTTGTCTCTCCCTCATGTCCTAGTTGTGCAAGGACCTTGCAGCACATTAGTTTTGCATTTTCTCACGGGCTCAGCATGACTCTTTGGAGGTTTGGGTTGGATTCCATGCTGTGTATGGTGAGGGCTTGGGTTGGTTATTTTCCTGCTTAATGTGAAATTCACATCACAAGAAATTACTCATGCCAAAGTGTGCAATTCAGTGTGGTATCCGGGACAGTCACATGTTGTAGAGATGTTGTCCTTGTCCAGTTCCTGAACGTTTTCATCATCCCAGAATGAGACCCATTTAGCAGTCACTCCTGCCCCTCTCCTGGGAGACCTTTTCCACCCATCCAGATCCCCCTGATTTAACCCTAGGTTGAAAGGCAGCATTTCCACGTTTCCCCTGAGTGGCACCGGCAACTCCCAAGGCCGAGTCCACCCCGTGTGGGTGTTAAATCCTGGGCTCCCACGGAGGCAAGGGGCTGGGAGGTGTGGCCACGACTGGGTCTCATGTTCCCTGGGCTTCCTCTAAAGTCCTCCTTTTTCCTCACATTTAACGATTTACCTTTCTCTCCTTGGAGTTGGCTGTGTATTTTAAAAATTATTTTTACTGTCTTTGGGGGCCACTTCTGTAGCACGGGGAGCTACAATTACCCTTCCTGCCAGGCTGCTGGGTCTGCCCCTGGTCTGCAGTGAGCGGGGGAGGCGGGGCTTTGTAGCCAGACCCTGTGGCGTTTAGTTCAGTGCTTTTGCGGACCAGTCGCTAGCTTGGCAGTGACAGTGACAGTGTTGGTGGACTGCTGTTTTCCCAGCACACTCACACACAGTGTCACCTGCTCAGCTCGGGCCGGGACACCAACATTTGTTACTCTTATGGAAAACAGAGGTGAAGCTCAGAGGGACTAAGTAGCCTGTCCACATGGCCAAGTGGCCAGCTAGGAATTCAGATAGATGGGACTTCAATCCTATACTGTATTGTCCCCTCCTACAGTGGACCATCTCTCAGCCGGAGGGTCCTGGAGCTGGAAGAGAGAAGTGGGGTCGGTCACTGGGCAGGTGGAGAGGTTGTAGAGAGGAGGGGACTAAAGATGCACTGGTTTGATTTCAAAATCTTGCTAAGGTGGGTCCTGCTGGCTGCCAGGGTCAAGGTAGCAAGTGCTTATGGGGCGCGTGTGTGTGTGTGTGTGTGTGTCTGTCTCTCTCTCTCACATGGCTCCCAGGGAAGAGAACTCTGTCCTGGCTGAAAGCCTCCTCTCCAGGGAATCTCACCTGCTGCTGTCACCAGAAACTGCTGATGCCACTCTCTTGGGGCCCCAACACTTGGTGCTGAGCTTTGGTGCCCATAACTGTGTCCATCCATCCTTCTGCCTGTCCGTCCTTCCATCACATTTGTTAGTAAGGCACCAATTCCTTGCAAGTGCTGCTGAGTCCGGGGTCTGGGCAGTGGGGCAGATGCCGTCACAGTGTGAACGGCACAGTTTAAATGGGCAGCCAGGATGTCACCAGGCTGCCTGACCACCCTGACCCGTCCCTGCTGGCTGATGGTCCAAGTTGATCTGGCCTCACTCTGTGGGTTAGAAGATGGGTTTCCATGCTCACAGTAGCTGAGCTCCAGGTGGTGATTCACAGCAACCAAACTCATAAATCCTGATGCTTAACCCTGAGGCCAATTAATTCCTTAACAACGAGAAACACAACTGCTGGAGATTTGTTCTTGCCCACTACTTAGTACTTGTCAGGTCCTCACTGTAGCATGGGTGAATTCAGGTCTGGGGGCCCATGCCCCGTTGTCTCGTGCATATCTTAGACTCCCCTTGTTTCACACTGGGTCCTGCCTGTTTGGGAGCCACATAACGTTGGCTCACTGTGCATTTATCCATCCTGGCTCTGCACTGCCTCGCCTGTCCTGCTGGTAATTCTGGAGGACACCGAACCCGTCCGTCTGCCCTGCTCGGAGGTGAGCTTCTTGGCAAGAGGATCGAGTCTCTGCCACGGCTGCTGCCCATGGCCAGGCACAGGGCTGGCACTTGGTGCCCGTAATTAGCGAATGAACCCCAACACTGAGGGCTCCCCAAGGCAGGCAACGAACTCTGCTTGGGGAGGGAGAACAGGGGCCTGATTCTGGAAGATGAACTGGAATTTACTAGGACAGGGGCTGGGCTGTGAGTAAGACTGTTTTGAAGCCCAGCTGGCCTGAGATGGAATCCCACTCAGGCCCTCTACCAGCTGTGTGACCCTTTCTGAGCCTCAGTTTTCTCATCCATGAAATGGGGCTGCACTGGGCACCTACCCTCTGGGCTACTGTGAGAATAAAATAAATCACTGCAGATGAAGAGAAGCTGTTGGTGACCCCGGTCTTAGGTCCCTGTTTGGGTGCCAACTGTAGGCGACTCTGGGTCCCCGGCCCCATGCTGGGGCATCACCCCAGCTCACTCCACCTCACTCCGCCATAAAGACTCACTGAGGCAGCTCAACATCCGGGCAGCCAGGGGGCTTGTACCTCTAGTCGACCGAGGAGCCCAGAGCCTTCACCCAAACACAGCCACACGCTATCAGGATAGCACAGGATTCATCTGACTTCCATTAGTACCTTCTCTGGTAAACAACTTAACCTCGGCTGTCCTAACTCCTCGCTAATAGGCGCTCGCCCCTGAGTGCAGCCTTTCTCTTTTGTGCTCACAGAGGACCTTAATTCTCCTCTGGTTCTCAACAAGAAGCCTCTGAGGGAAGCCTTGATCAGTGTAGACGCAGCCAGGCTTGTATCTAAGTCTCTTCCCGAGGTCCCGGGCTAGTAACAGATGTAGGGAACAGGGGAAGGGGACGTTACCAGAACCTCTGCAGTGAGTCCTGGTCTCCTGCGGGCCACGGCAGCACACGGCGAATTACAGGAAAGGTAGAAAAATGAGACTGAGAAGAAGCTGAGCTTTGGGTCTGATCAGTGCTGCTCAGGGCAGCAAAGACAAAAACCCCCAGCTTACTGCACCTTTTATTCGGTACCTCGTAACAAATGACTTGCAAGAGAATTCAGTACATCGGGAGAAACAAATGTAACAAATGACTTGCAGAGAGTTCAATAGTTCACATTGGGATGAACAAGGTGTAACAAAAGGCTTGCAGAGAGTTCAGTACATCTCGGGTAAACAAGATGTTAACAGTCCAAGAACAACAAGGAACTGAGCAGATGTTTGTTCTCCCAGGATGTTTCTTGTCCTGGAGAATCACAGCATCACTGGATCACTGAAGTGTCAGTTGTGACCAGAGGCCAAACTGGAGTTATTCTGTAGCTGGGCTGTAGGCAAGAGAACTAGGCTAACCAAATGATTTTTCCCTAGAATTATGTAGCATTGCTCCCAACAAACAGAGGAGGAGCTAGCGTGTCCCCTGAGGGGACCTCTGTGGGAACTTCCCAAAAGCCTACTTTCCATCTTCCCCATCCCCCCCTCATCTCTGCATCCACCTAGTAGGCCACCTCTGATTCTGGTCCTCACTGGGCGTCGGCTATTTGCCTGTTGTCCTCAGCATGCTTCAGGTCCCACCGGGCTGGCCCTAGCCGACTGTCGCCCGCCTTGGCATCCCCTGCTCTCTGCCTGCATGCTCTTCCCCCAGACCACCACGTGGCACCCTGTGGCTGGCTTGTTTCAGGGTCCAGGGCCTGACATGGGAGGCACTTCCTCTGGGAGTAGCAGTCCCTCCCTGGCCTTGTTCTCTGTCCCCTCCACCTGTTTTCTTGGCACTGTCACTGCACCGGAATGTAGTCTCCATAGGGACAAAGGACTTTGATTGTGTTCATAGCTGATGCCTCTACCCCTGGAAAGGTGCCGGGAGTAGAGCAGACATCCAGTAAGTGTTGGATGAGTGAATGAACCAACGAACTGTGAGCTCCTGACATCACTGGGAGTCTGGAGTGGCCGCACAGTATTGGCGGTGCTTAGAACACGATGTGAACTGGAGCCTTTGCCCACTTAGGGTGCTGTCCCCCATCTCCACAAGGGGCTTCCCTTGCTGTGTGGCTTCCCCAGGTCCCATTGCTGACTGATCCCCTCTGTGTTCCCCCCTCCCCCGGCACCTGAACACCCTACTCTCTCTCCCTCCTTGGGGCTTCCTGCTGCTGTCTTGTTTCTGCTTGGTGGCCACAGAACTGGATGTTTTCTGAGCTCCCCAGCCGGTCACTTTCTCTCCCCTTGGGTCCTGATCTCAGCCGCTGTCCTGTTGTCCATGTATCTGTGGTCTCACTGGACAGGGAGCCCTAGAGGCTGCGGGACCCCCACAATCCCTGGTGCCAGCCCAGATCCTGTCTTGGGCAGGCTTGTTGACAGTGCTTTGGGACTCTCACTGTCACTCTACCTAGGGCCCCGGCACCTCACCAGAGTCCCCGTGTCTGCACCTATGTCACGTGTGTGAAGAGCCCACCCTCCCAGAGCTCAGGGACGACCTCTGGGTTGGAGCTGAGCTCCCAGCCACAGGGAGGCTTCGGAAAGAGGGCAGAGGGTGGAGCAAGGCGGCGCCTCCTCCCTCCCTCCCTCCCTCTGTCCTTCCCTCCCTCCCTCCCTCTGTCCTTCCCTCCCTCCCTCCCTCTCTCCTTCCCTCCCTCCCTCCCTCCTTCCCTCCCTCCCTCTCTCCCTCTCTCTCTCTCTCCCTCCCTCCCTCCCTCTCTCCTTCCCTCCCTCCCTCTCTCCTTCCCTCTCTCTCTCTCTCTCTCTCTCTCTCTCTCTCTCTCTCTCTCTCTCTCTCTCTCTCTCTCTCTCTCTCTCTCCCTCTCTCTCCTGGCTGCAGGGATGACTCAGAAGAGTGGCCATTCACAGGGTGCTGCCTTTGCTTCAGTCCCTGAATCGCCTCTGATGCTTGGTCTTTGATGAAGGGAGGCTGAGCGGCCCTCATTCAGGTGGGGGCAGCAGTCCTGGCCTCTGTCTCCTGATGGCCACTTCAGCCCCGAGAGTCCTGCCGGTGGGTGGGTGGGGCCCGGCTGGGAGAGCTGACTCCTCCCTCTGGGCTGAGCCTGCATCCCTCAAGGCTGCAGAGCCGGCTCAGGCACATAGTGCCACTGTCCCTTTGTTGGTACCTGGGGCTGAGCAGGAAATGATTTAACTCCAGGAGTCTGGAGTGCTGGATCCCGGAAGGGGAGGCTTGGGCAGCGGTGGCAACCACTTAGCATCACGAGCCAGAGAACTTTAACATTTAACCTTTGGTTCCCTTTCCCCAAGTCTTATCCTGGGCCGGGCTCCCTGGGCCCCGGCTGTCCCGGAGACGTGATGGGTCTGGGCCCTTGAGGGAAGAGCGGCAGCGCCAGGGTCTGGCTGCCACCCTGGGTGTGCGCGTGTGGGGTTGTGACTCTACCCATATGGCAGCTGCTCCCAGCCCGTGTAGGGGAGTCTGTGCCAGGCAGGCTGCACCGGGGTAGGGACACAGGCCCTAGAACCACGCTGCTGTGTACTTGCCTGTGTGACTGGCAAATTACCTAACTTCTCTGTGCCTTTATTTGCTCAGCTGGCAAACAGGGTGGCACTAGTGCCTTGTTCGTGGTGTGAGGATTAAGAGAATACATGGAACAGGCCATGCGCCACCCGGGGAAGTGCCGGGCAAGCAATGGCCTTCATATGACACATGTGTGACCACGCGTCTGGGGTTCACAGTGGGTGCCCAGCTGCCGCTCTACAAGTGCAGGCACATGTTCTCTGCATGTCACTTGCTGTCTATGTGTGTTGTGTGTCTGCCTGTGCAAAAGCCCCATAGCCCACACAAGTGTGAGGGCACACACCTGCCTGCTGGCCTCTGGGAAGAGTTTGTGTGCTTGCATCGCCCTGGGTTCGCTCAGAGTCACCTTCCCCATCATCATTTCCTATTTTCCGTCCCAAGCAGCCAGTGGCACGGAATTGTCACCAAGGGAGCCCGAACAGCTCCTTCGCTCTAGCTGGGGTGGGAAGGGGGAGGCAAACAACATCATCAATCTTGTTACCCAAGATGAGTCCGACCTGGAGCCAAGGGCAAAAGCAGAGGAGGCCTCCTTGCTCCTGGGGCCAGAGAACTCTTCCTGTCTGTGGTCACCTGTCCCCTACGCCCAAACGGAAGGAAAGGGGAAGTCCCAGATGTGGGAGTAGTGGCTCCAGCTTACAGGCAGCCTCCTTCCCTTTGGTGTGGCGAGGTAGGGGACCCAGGCCTTGGCCTCTGCTTGTCCGCAAGACAAACCGCAGAGTCCTGCCCGGACGTCCGTGGCAAGGGTGATTTACAGGGCTCTGTTTGCTCAGCTCAGCTTCTGGCAAGGTAAATGGAGAAGCTGCAGAAAAATCTCTGAAGCAGCCGCAGGGTTCAAATGCCCCTAGTCCTCCATAAAGGATTCTCCAAACTGTATGGACTAGAATAGTATCTCTATTACATAAAACCACTTCAATGCCAGCTCTGCTTTGAGCACCAAGTCCCCGGCTGGACCTTTTGTTGCTCTCCCCTACCAGTGCCTGATAATTGAAGATTTCGCTTTAAAAGTGTGTCAGGTGGAAAGAGCTCCTAATTTACTAAGTGGAGGGGCCTTTGTTAGGGAGATGGATGCTTTGTTCTGCCCTCCCTTTTCATCTTGTTTGCGCACAATGGACCTACAGAGAATTGATGCTGAGCGGGCAGCAGGGGCGGGGCCCCAGCCCTCTTCCATCTGCCTCTCCTCCCTCCTCTTCCCGTCCTCTGTCTCCTGCCTGGGCTCTGCCTCTATCTGGACTCTGGAGGTGAGGGGCAGGTGCAGGCCCCGGGGCGCGCTCTGGCTTTGTAGGGATGGCTCCCCGTGTTTGCTAATCAGGCCACAGCTCTTCTTTCCCTGGAGCCCCAGAGGGAAGATGGAGGTTTGGGCACATTCTGTGCTGCTCACCTGCTTTGAGTCCAGCTGACGTCTTCAGCCCCGAAGTCCGGTGCCATCTGGTGCCTGACAGGACAGCTTGGGTTGGAGGCCTGTCCTCCTGTCCTGGGGCAGGAGGCCACATTTGTTGTCTGCGAGTCTTCTCCCTCGCTGGCTTGTGGCTTCCACGGAGACCTGGTTGGGAGACTTGTGTTTTGGCCTGTGGCAGGGGACCATCCTGTGGAGCCTGGGCCTGTCCGGCTTATGGAGATGAAGTCCTCATTGCGGGGCCGGCCATCAGCTTGCTGTGTGACTGGATGCGGGACTCTGCCTCCCTGGGCTGTGCGGCTGTCTGTCACATAAAAGGACCTGTGAGGTCTAGCGTTCTACGACGTGAGTTCCAGTGATGAGGACTGCGAGACAAGGTTTTCCTCATGTCGGAGTTGATGGCTAAAGGGAATATGAGACCCAAGACCAAGAGAGGTTCTGAATGGATGGCTGGCAAATTCATTCTTTAGTGACACGAATTGGAGGAGGAGCCGGAGAGAGCGCCTGGTAAAAACCCATGAGGCTGAGAGGGTCAGGCTGCTTGGCCGTCCCAGTGGCAGTGGCGGATACAGGAAGAGCCCACGGAGGGCCTTGACAAGTCTCCTGGGGACAAAAGGTTCAGGAGCTTCGTGGGGCAGGGCCACTCCTTTCTGAGGGGCTGTCACAGACCCTCACAGCTTCCCTCGGATGCTGCCCCTGGGTGTGGTGGGGGCAGAGGGTCAGGGCCGTCTGAGCTCTGCAAGGCCACTCAAGTTAGAGGAGCCTGTCTGGGCCTGTGGCCACACTGGGGACAGATCTTGGGTGACTGGATCCACTTTTTTGGGACAGAGAGCACAGGGCATGGGCAGGGCCTTGGCATGTGCTTTTACCTTCTGAGGATGGGGCAGGAAGTCACGAGGAGGTGACGACTCGTCCACGGGCTCACAGCAGGGACAAGAGGGAGCTGGGTTTCAGGGACTGGACCCCCAGCCCCGGCTGAGGTCTGCTCCCAACAGAGCTCAGCTCTGTGTGGTCCAGCCACCAGCTCCAGTGCCTCAGGCTGTGACCCTGCCTGGCCTGCTAACTGGCTGAGATCCCTTTATAAATGAGTAGTAGGCCGTGGTACTCGGGAGTATGATGGGCTTCATAATCACCGCCCCTCTGACCTCTGCCTGGCCCCACCCCCAGGAGAAGCAATCATCTTTTCCTGTTCTTCACATAGCTAAGGCTTTTATACCACGAACAACGTGCTAGGCTTCATTTCTGTATTAACTCATTCCATCCTTGGAACAATTTTATGAAGTTGATACCATTAACTTTCTTATAGGGGCTAAAACAGGCCCAGAGAAGTTGTGTGGTTTGCCCCAGGTCACACAGGAATGAGGCAGTAGGACTGGAATTCAGACCCCGGCATCTGGTGTCATCTTCATTAGAGCCCATGGCTGGAAGCTTGGGGCTCCAAGGGCGCCTTCCGAAGCTCCTGTCTGGCTTCTCTGGAGGTTGAGGTGGCAGTGTTGAGCTGATAGAGTGTGGCTTGTGTGACCCCTGCCATATGGGATCCCTCCGCCTATCTGTCCTGCTCTGGCCCCATTTCTGCTGGGAGGAAGCCTGGTCGGAGGAACCTGGCCTTTTATCCCTCCTGTGACTCAATTTCCTCACCTGCCTCCTGGGGGTGATAATCACCTTCCACTCAGGCTGGTGAGGAACAGGGGGAGTGAGTTTTCCTAAAGTGCTTGCAGAGTGGCACTGCCAGGCTGAGGACAGAGGATGGACGGTGGCTGGCTCTAGGAGGACCCTGAGTGTGGCGGGCACAGAAGGTGGAGTATGCAGGCTTCCTCAAAAGAGCAGATCCCACTGGGCTGGCTCGTAGAAATGTGAATGTGAGGTCCCGTCCCGCCTGGCATCCTTGCTCTGCTCTCTCTAGGACAGGCCTGGATCACCACATTTCCACCTAGGGAGTGAGGCCAGAAAGTCTAGACCGGCATCCTTGGGTCCTGGGGTTCCCCTGCAAGTGTCTGACCTCAGAGAGGAGCTGAAGACCCAGAGAAAGCATCTGCCCACCAGGTGCTTGATTTTCTGCTCAGACCTGTGCAGTCCTACAGCACATACCTCCCCTCCCCTCCCCTCCCCTCCCCTCCCCTCCCCTCCCCTCCCCTCTTCTCCCCTCTTCTCCCCTCTTCTCCCCTCTTCTCCTCTCATAATTGAGATTTAACCTAGGGCCTCTCACACTAAACTGCATCCCCAGTCCTTTGTTTTTTTAAAAAATTTTGAGACACAGTCTTGCTAAGGCACTAAGTTGCCCAGGCTGGGGTAAAATTTGTGATCCTCCTGCCTCTGCCTCCCAAAGTGCTGGAACTACATCACCACTCCCCACACAAGCTAATGATTGTCATAACCCAGAGGGTACACAGGTGTACGGTGAGTCCAGCCCACCTGTCTGGGATGAATCAGATTTATCCTAGGGTGACGAGGTAATCTCTCAAAGTCACTTGCAGCCCAGCATCCAGGGGCAGGCCTGGAGGGTGAGGCCCAGCCCTACTTAGCACAGAGTAGTAGCAAGCTGGCTATGGCCAGCTCCTTTGCAGCCTCTACTCCCCGCACCAGCCTCAGTGTTCCAGCTTTTGCACAGCTCTTGCTTTGTGGGCAAACTACCACACTTCCCCGCCTGGAGGTCTTAATTACCTGCTAGGATCGGGAGCCAGCTCGCAGATCTGCAGTTGCCTGTGGAAAGCGGTTCATTTTCCAGAGTGGGTGAGGAACAAGGGGAGCCATATGGCCCCGCGGTGGAACAGCTGGCCCTCCGGGAGCTCCCACCGTCTGGGTGAATTCAGAGACTTGCTGTTTTCATGCAGATGTTGCAGCCAGGTAGCCTCACAGCAGTCAGGTGGCCCTGCATCCTCGGACACCCTGGCCACGGTCACCACCTGAGCCCGTCTGCCCTGGCCAGCCCTGGTCTCAGAGGTCACCTGGGTCGATGCCCTGCCAGGCCTCTGGACACCTGGCTTCTGTCTCTGCCTGGCAGGGGTCCCTCCACTTCCTGCAGCAAATATACGTGTCATGCCTTAACTGCAGCCTCTTTGGCAGGGCTGGGAGCACGGAGTTGAGAGTGCTTAATGGTTTGGGGGTGTTTTCTCTGCTCTATGATCCGTGTTAGGTTAAAAGGGCCAGCGCTGCTTTTCCTTCCCACTGAAGATAACTCAAGCTGGACAGGCTCCCTCCGGGAGAATCAAAGGTGATGAGGGACTTCTGGTTGGCTGGGATCGTTAAAACCCTTACCCCAGAGTGGCCCTCTCCGCTCCGCCTCCCCAGCTGGTGGGGATGATGGATATATTCCTCGGGTTCCCCTTCCACATGATAGCTCTTCCCTGCTGGTTATCCGAGGCCACACAGCGAGTGAGCTGGACAGATGACCTCGCCTCAGAGTGGGAAGCAGGAGCACAGCACAGCGAGGTGAGGAGCTGGGGGGAAGTCCACCAGCCGGGATCCAGGACCCCACTCCTGTTGGATCCCACAGTCGCCCTTGAGAGCAAGCGGGCAGCTGTTACCCTCCAGGTGATCCCCACCGAGGCGGGATCCAGGACTGAGATTCTGTCCAACTCCAGAGTCAAGGATCTCTCCTAGAAACTGCCGGCTGGGCGGAGGCTGCACTCCTCCCATGCTGTTGGCCCAGGCGAGCTTTACAGGAAAGAGAGGGTGCCCACCCTCTCTGCCGCGTGTCAGCCTTTCAGTGTCTGACGAGTGGAAACGTCCACGTTGGACAGATTCTGCCTGGTGGCTTCCTGGTCTCCAGAGGGTAACTGCTGAATCGTGGTTCAGGCAAATGATCTCGATGCCCTTTCACCTTTAACACTGAGCTGAGTCCAGCGCAGTGGAGTGTGCCTGCCATCTCAGCACTCCGGGAGGCTGAGGCAGGAGTATCACAAGTTCCAGCCCAGTCCGGATAACTCAGCAATTTAAGGAGAACCTGTCTCAAAAAACAAAAAGGGCTGGGCATGCAGCTCAGGGCGAAGGCCCTGGGTTCAGTCCCCAGTACCGGGAAGCAGCTTGATCTGAGGTCAGCCCCGCCATGGCCACCCTCAAGGTCGCCCCATGGCTCCTGTTTCAAGGACATGCCGCTTGGGGCTCCATTTTCTGGGGCTTAGGGGCCATTTGGGGGTCTGCCAGGAAAGGCTTTGAGGCATCAAAACAGCCCTTCCAATGCAGCCTGGAGCTGTGCCCATTAACCGCTGCCACCAGCAAGACCGAATTGGTTTTAGGGGACACTTTTTCCCCCTTTTTGTGGTACTGGGAATTGGATGCAGGACCATCACACTGAGCTGCATCCCCGACCCTTTCTGAAATTTTTAATTTTGAGACAGTGTCTCACTAAGTCACTCAGTTGCCCGGACTAGGCTCCAACTTACTGTCCTCCTGCCTCAGCCTCCCAGAGGCCTGGGATCACAAGTCTGTGCCACCACACGCAGCTTGGGGTCACTTGCTTTGGGTGGTAACCCAGGGCTGGTGAGCTGATCCGAGCCCACTGGGCCTTTTCAGGAGGGGTGTTGCGGCCGTGCCTTGAGCAACACAGCCGAGGAGATGGGAGTGAGGCCCCTTTCCTGCTTACTGTGCCCCTCGGCTGTGTCCTTCATGATTGTCCGGCCCCTTTCCTTGGGTGAGGGCACGAGAGTTCTCTTGTTCTACCCTGAGAGAGGGGCGGATGGCAGCGCAGCCTCCTGTGTGCCGGTGCAGGCGGCGGGCACTGGCCCGGATCCTTCCTGCACCCACTGTGGGTTCTCCTGTTCTTAGGGCCTGGAGGGGCCCTGCTGGTCAGGGGCGCTGGGCCACCATTCACACTTGATGTTTGAGCAGCGTCTAACTGAGCCGTGCAGCATGGAGGCCCTGATGCTGTCACAACCACAGAGATAGATGCTTGTCCGGTTGCAGCTTGATTACCTCTGTTGACAGGGAGCTCATTGCCTCTTAAGGGAGCCCTGGTGTATTTGCATTGCTCTCAATAAAGGGAAGGTATTTATTTTGGTTCCAGAATGAGCCTGTCTCCCACATAGCAGCCTTTCAGATATTTAAAGAACTGTCTCCTTTCTCCTTGCCCCTTCAACAGATTTTCTTTTCCAGGCTAAATCTCATTTATTGACTTAACAGTTGATTTCAAAGTACCTCGTATGTACCAAGCTCTGGGCAAGGTGCTAGAGGTACAGGAGTTAGGAAACAGATGTTCCTTCATCCAGGGAGCTCGCAATCTGGTGAAGCATCATTCCCAGCTCCTCTCTTCTCCTCTGGAATGTAGGAAGGGCTGCAGGTCTGGCTTGATCAGGGGAGCTCAGTATTCCATACCTCAGTGAATGCCTGTGCGAAGCTGGACAGATGACCTCGCCTCGGTGGGGATCACCTGGAGGGTAACAGCTGCCCACTTGCTCTCAAGGGCGACTGTGGGATCCAACAGGAGTGGGGTCTTTGCTCTGTGACACCACATGTGTGGTGTTATGTACATCCAGGCCCACGGTGGCCTTCGTGTGACGGTAACTACTGTACCTTCTCAGACAGGAAGGTCATCCACTCAGCAAATGTACTCAGGTGGCTAAAGAACTCGTTTCTATCAGAGCAGTAGGTATCAAGTGTTTCCTGTGTTCTGGGCTCAGAGCTGGGGCCTAGGGTGGACGTTAGGGGTGCAAAGGAGATGGGGTGTCTGCTCCCACGAAGCTGACAGCCTATTGAAGAACAGGCTTTCAACAATTGGCCTCAAATAGAGAATGACTTTTTTTTTTAGTTCTTTGAGACAGGGTCTCACTAGTTCAGGCTGGCCTTGAACTCAGCAATCCTCCAGCCTCAGCCTCCCAGCTGCTGCGATTGCAGGCATGTGACACCACAGCCAGCTTGAGAATGGCATGATGGGTTCCATGGAGGAAAAGCTGTGATGAGGCCAGGGCCGCAGAGACCCCGCAGGTGAGAGGGTGGAGGGAGAGCCTAGGGGAGGGAGGGCGCCCCTGGCGGGAGGTGGATGGTGAAGGCCTCATGGAGGGAGGAGCTGTACACCCTAAAACTAGAAGATGGGGGTGCAGAAAGCGGAGTGCTAGGGACTGGGACAGGGCCAGATCCCATGGGGCTTGGCACTGGAATAACCCAGGGTCCCCAGCTGGCCTGGAGCCAGCACAGGCAGGGACCTGGAGCGCAGGTGTAGAGGAGTCACTATTGCTGCAGATAGTAGTGCTGGCCCTGAGACTGCTGGTGACTGGGCCATGATGTGACAGTCACTGCCCAGTGTCCTCCTCCTCCATGGGAAAGGCCTGAGGCTGTGGGGTGACCCCGCTGACCCCTGGATGAGACCTTACAGGGCCAAGACCACCACACATTCCGGAACCTCCTGTGCCCAGCACGGTGGCCAGCCACAGTGGGCTCTGTTAGACTGGCTTCTGGGTAGACTCTGCTGTGACCTTGGTGTGTGACCTTGGGCCGCTCTCCTTCCTCCCAGAGCTGCATGCATGTGTCCAACAGATGATCCTGACTGCGAGAGCTGCAGGGAGTAGGGAGGGGGCAGAGACGAGACTGGAAGTTGGAGGAGATCGTGGGAAAGAAGGATCATTGCCAGGAGCGGCTCTGATAACTCGACTGGCCCTCAGATGATCCTTTGCCCTCTTCCTGCCTCTGTTGGCTGGGGCACAGGGCTGCCTTTACCTGCAAGGTGCAAAGCAGGTGCCTGTCCCTTGCGCATGTGAGGAACCCAGGCACCAGGCAGCAAGCCAGCTGCCCTGGTAGCCAGCCCATCTCCCAACCCAGAAGCGCTGGAGTCAGAACCTGGACACAGGAATCCTGGCTCCTGAGCTTGCGATGGAACCGCTCCACTCCCCCGCCGCGCTTGTCTGTGTTGCTGAGAGCACACAGCTCTCTTGCTGTGTGTGTCGGCAGCAGGGAAAGCATCGCTGTTCTCCTTTGCAGGTGGAAACCTGGGGAGGACCCGGGCTGTGTCCACACGTTAGTGAGCAGGGAACCTGCCTGCTGCCTCCCGGGGATGGGGCAGGGTCCATGGTGCCCTACAGGCTGTCTGTTGCTAGGCCTCACAGTGCTTCTGTTGCCTGATGAAATACTTTGTTGCCTTCCTGTCCTTCCTGCAGTCTGCGGTAGGAAGGCTCTGAAGCACATAATTTATGGGTTTAAAGGGTTACTTTTTTGCCCCAGGGGAATAAGAATCCCACCTTTTCAAGCTTTCTGGTATTGGGCAGTGCACATCATGGGCTTCGTCCCTGCCGGCAGCATGGGGGACCCAGCACCCTGCCTCTGGGCCTAAGCAACCGGCAAGTTTCCCCTGGGCCCCACGCAGTGCCAGGCTATGGACAGGGCCTCTGTCCTCTGGCACCCCATGTCCAGGCGCCAGGTGAGCCCCCACATTCAAGGCCCTGGTGAACGGTGTCAGCCGCTCCAGGGGGCAGGCTGAGTGGATGCCACAGGTAACGAGAGAGGCTGTGTCAGGGGCCACAGCTAGGAGCTGAGGGAGCTGGGCCCTCAGTCTGCTCAGGTGTGAGGTGCCTTGAGCCTTACCATCCCCATCTGTAAGTGGGAGAAGCAAATGGCATGAGAAACCAGTGTGCTTTGGCAAGCTGAGAGTGCTGGGTGAACGTAACCGCCAGATACTCTGATGCAGAGGCAGAAATCTGTTTTTCTTCAATTCCTTCCTCCCTCTTTTCTTCCCCTTCTCATCTTTCCTTCCAGCTTCCACCATTTTATTCCTCCTTCTGCAGATACCTGCTGGATTTCTCTGCTGCTTAAATGCTGTTCCACAGGATAGGTCGGAGTTGAGAGTGGCAGCCAGATCTGTCCTTTAAGGAGTGGGGGGCAGGTTAGGGGCCGGATGTCCCTGGAACTGTGACCCCAAGTAGAGCGAGACACTTCTCTCCCAGCTGGGGTGCTGGGCTTGACGCCTTAGGAGCAGGGGCGCAGGCTGCAGCTGGAGCAGAAGGTAGAAGGGGGCGGGCCGAGGAGGGGAAGGGGAGCTTCCTGCCCTGTGGGGTGGAGTGGGGAAGGGGCTCCGGGGCCCTAGGAGGCTCGAGGTGTTGCCAGAGAGGAGCAGTGTCCTCGTGCAGCTGCGGCTGGGGTCCCATCAGCTTCCTCCCCTGCACGCCTCAGACTCCTGCTGCCCTGTGGGGCTCCGGCCAGAATGGCAGGGCCAGGGGCTCACCCTGTAGCCTCACCTGCCCTGCTCCTCCTCTGCCCAACCCCAGAGGGCTGGAGTGACTGGGCCAGGCTGAGGAGCCATCCCTGGAAAGCAGGGGAGGAAGGGAAGAGTGGAGGAAGAAGGGAAGAGAGGGGTCGGGAGGAAGGGAGGGGGTAGGAGAGGGAAGGCGCTCTGGGGCCTGGGCTGTGGCCCCGGGGACTGAGTGAGTGGACGGACAGATGGAGAAACAAGGAAGCAGAGGAGAGGAAGGTGGTTAAGTGAATGAAAGGAGTGGGAGAGAAGGGGAAAAAAACGGCAACAGAGGCAGGAGGAAGGAATCTCACAAGATCAGGTGGAGGACAGCTGGAAGGAGGGAGGACAGGGTTTTCTCTGAGCAGGTGGAGACCGGCTCTGTGTGACAGGGGAGTAAGCATCGTGTTGGGGACCCTGCGCGGTTAAGTTTTATTGGGGCTCCACCCTCGCCTGTCTCCTGGGTGCTGCCTAAGGACCCTGCTGCTGTCCTGAGCCATTGCTGGGGAGGGGATTTCTCAGGCCTCAGCTCAGCAGCAGAACTGACCTTCAGGCCGTAGCCATGGTTTGGCCCCTGGCTGGGAATAAACCTTCAAAACTTACTGGTGGGGCAGAACTGGGCTTGGTGGTACACACCTGCAATCTCAGTACTCTGGGAGGCTGAGGCAGGAGGATTGCAAGTTCTAGCTCAGCCTGGGCAATCTAGGGATTTAGTGAGAGCCTGTCTTAAATAGAAAGGGCTGAGGATGCAGCTCTGTGTGAAGGCCTAGGTTCAATCCCCAGTACCACAGAACTAAATCCCAACACCCATGCCAGCTGAGTGTTAGTGCTCAGGGCTCTCACTGGCCCCATCACCGTCCTGGGGATAGATGAGTGTGTGGTCACCAATGCCCCCCTCTCCAGAGGGGTCCATGTGTGGCCACAGAGGCCTTGCAGCAGAGCCTTGTGCACCACTTCCGTGGGGTTTGTTTTCTGCTCAGGTGACACAGCCTGCTGGTTTAGAATGTGTCCGTTACGCCCAGGACCCCTTCCTGGAGGAGATCGCCATGACGGATTTTCGTGTCTTTCCAGAGTGGTGCTGCGGATGTATATGGAAGCGAGTGCTCATTCTTCCCCGCATGCTCTGACGTTTACACACAGGGGTGGCCTCTGCTTTTCTCCTCCTCAGCCCAGCCCCAAGCTCTTCAAGGCACAGACTGCGCATGCCCTTGGGTCCCTGAGAGGCCTGCCGGTACCATCTGGGGACTGCGCTGACCCAAACCCCCTCTCCTGCAGATGGACAGTAACTTGCAGGGCAGGGACATCCTGCAGGAGGCCACCCCCTGTCATTAGGTTGGCACGACACACAGTCCCAGCCCAGGTGACCCTGCTCCCACCCCTGGGGTTGAGAGCTGAGGGCTGGTTGACTCTGCTTCCGAGACTTGGATCAGCCCAGTGCAGTTCTTCTCGCCACCCCACTAGGTCCCTCTCCTCTGCCTGGAAGCCTCCTCTGCTCCCCAGCCTGTGTAGTGGTTTCGCCCCTTTACCTGCTGTCCTGCAGGCTTGGGGCTGCTGCAGAGGCTCTGGGCCCGTGAAGCCCAAGGTCTGCCTCTTAGAAGCTGTGTGACAGGTGATAGTGATTTTTTAACGGGTATTTCAAATAATGTTAAAGCTTTAAGTGTCCTAGTGTTATTTGAAATGTAAAGGGACAGTTTGGGTTGGGGAAGTGGAAGTCAATTTCCAGACACGCTGGTGGGGCAGACGAAGCATTCCCAGCTCTGACGACATCAGACTGTAAGGGCCGGGGGGCCCCCGCCACTCCTGTGCCATTCAGGCTGAGGGTGACTAAGCAGGGAGCTGGGGCAGGGGCCTCTCCAACTCACAGACCAAGTGGCAGAGGGTCTTTTCGGAGAGGAGTCCAAGTTCCTGGGAAAGGAGGATGTTCCTACCACAGCCCAGCAAGACCCACACCCAGCTCCACCGTGAAAGATGCGATTTTGATGAGGACTCATTCAGCAGAGCAGACTCCCAGAGCTGGCGAGGAAATCCAGGGTCCCCAGGCTGGGTGAGGTGCAGAGAGGGAGGAGCAGCAGCCAGTGACCTTCCCAGCAGCCTCTTCCATCTGCTCTGCATTATTATTAAAGCCCTAAATCAGCAGTGCTAAATAGCTCCTGATTTAGCTTCTGCTGGGAGGGAGATTTAAAACCAGCAGGACTGCTCACTGTGGGGACCAGGCAGTGACGGAGCTCGTGAGCCTCGGGTGGCTGTCACCGTGAAGGATGGACGGTGGCAGTGGCCTTACCGCATGCCCAGGACAAAGACCAACTCTGCAGGAAGGACGCTACTCCAGAGCCAGGCTCGGCTGTCATGGCCATGCCCTGCTCACAAGCTGTGGCTGCTGTCACTGTTGCTGGGCGCACCTCAGGTCCTGGTAGGGAACTGCCTCCCACAGCCTTGTCCTCCCAGGCTCCTGGTCCACTGACGAGTGACCTGTGCCAGAATGGGGCAGTGCAGGTGCTGCAGAGCGAGGATCAGGAGCACCGGAGCTATGGAGGGTGGCCAAGGACGGCTTCCTAAAGCAGGTGACGTTTGAAGTGAGACCTGAGAGATGAGTCAGCCAGGTGAGGAGGAGGCAGCAGGGGAGACCAGCATGTGCAAAGGCCCTGGGGTTTGTCACCAGGCAGGCTCTGAGGAGGACCTGCTAAAGAGGAGATGAGACCTCAGCTCGCCCTGGGGAGATGCTTAGCCTATTGCAGAAAGCAGCAGGAGGCTGATGCAGGAGGATTGCCGCATGTATGAAACCAGCCAAGACTACATAGCCAGACTGAACTATATAGCAAGACTCTGTCTCAAAAAAACCTAAGAATTAAAAAGAAATGAAAATACAAGCAGTGATGCTAAGCTTTGTTCTCCTTTTAATTACCCACTGGGCATGTGTCAGCCCAATGAAGAGACCCTGTTTTTAGCCAAAGCAGCTTTTAAGACCCTGACTGCCTTAGAAGGAAACACAAATTGAGCTTCTGTGAAGCAACAAGTTAAGGACCCAGGACTTTGTCCTCTGCGGTGATCCCAACAGTCTCATCTTATCTGCTTCGTTCTTGGAGACGCTGTGGCGAGGACACCCGGCTTCGTGGCCTCTCTGGGTTTTGCAGCTGATCGGCTGGGAGAGTGAGGGTAGAGAAGCATACATACCATGCTTTCCCTGGGTAGCAGGTCCCGAGTTGGGGCCCAAGACTGCCCCTGCCCTTTGGCCCCAGGGGGCCTCTGCCGCTCTCAGCTGGACAGAGCCATTTGTACCTGAGGACATGGGTGTCGGAACGGGGGCTGTCAGCTGCTGGCAGAGGAGCCCAGTGGAGGGCTGGTGGGGGAGGGGCTGCAGCACCGCATGGGAAGCGGAAACTGTGTTTTTTCTGTTTGGGTTTGGTTTCTTGAGACAGGGTCTCACTATATACTTCAGGTTGGCCTTGAACTTGGTATGTAGCCCAGGCTGGCTTCAAACTCACGGCATTCCTCCTGCCTCAACTTCCCAAGTACTGGGATTACAGGCGTGCGCCCCCATGCCTGGCTTAGGGACTGTTATTCATTGGTCCTTTTAGCTCCAGTATGCTGTGGTTCTGAGTATCACGGAAGTCCTTGAGGTCAGCCTATTTGAGGATTGACATGTGCTGCCTCCTTCAGAACAGCGATGATGGGGAGGAAGAGTGGGGTAGGGAGGGAGTTGGCTGGGACCCCAGTGAGGGACCCACTCTGCCCAGCACTCTGCCGCTGAGCTCCTGCATAGCCCTCGAAGCCCCGATTCAGGCAGTGCTGGCTGTCCAGCTTCACAGTGGGGGACCCAGCCTTGCAAGGTCAGGTCGTTTTAATTGACCCAGATCACACAGCAGTCTGGTTAGAGGACCCGGAACTGACCCAGTTCCATCCTACCCGAGGTCCTGGTGCTGATTCATTTCCACCTGCTCAGGGCCTCCCTGTCCGTCTGTCCATCCTCCCAGCACCTCCTCCTCTGAGACTGTCACACGGGCCATGAGAAGAATCCGGCCTCTTTGGGGAAGGCAGGTCACAAGGCAGAAGCTGGGGATGGGTTTTTAAATCAGAGCATTAAAAAAACCTGCTCAACAAGCCGCACGTTTTGCTTTCCTTGTAGGTAGTGAGGATCAATTTCCCAAAGAGAAAAAAAATCAATTTGTTGGAATGTGTCTTTCTGGGGGGAAAAAAAAAAAGTCTGGCATCTGTCAAATAGGGAAAAAAAGACCCAGAAAAAGATTTTCTTGGGTCACGCATGTACCGGGGGTTGCTGACTCAGGCCGTATGTTCCATCATCATTAACGAGTTGGAAAGTTGTGGCTCCTCACAGGGTTACAGAAGAGGGGTTTGAACAACTCAGCTGGGAAAACCCTCTGCAAAGCAAGCCATATGGGGCGGGGGGGGGGGGGGGCTGGGAGCAGCCCTGGTGCAGACCTGGGGCTGGCAGCATGGATGAAGGGAAGGTGCTTCAGCGGCAGGCTTCCCTGGTAAACCATTATTGGCCTCGGGCTGCAGCTCTTGCTGTTGGACTTGGCTAGGACAGTCCTTGCCTATTGCTGGAGAGGCACCAGGATTTTGCCAAAGAGCATTCATTTGCTGTTTCACCATGGGGAAGTTGGGGGGTCACCCCCTACCACACTGCTGTGGCCCAATTGGAGACAGGCAGGGCCCTGGAGAGGGGAGAGGGCAAAGACCCTTTGCAGAGCCAGACACATTCAGCCAACAATTAAATTTTTTTTGGTACTGGGGATCGAACTTGGGACCTTGCACATGCGAGGCAGGTGGCGGCACCACTGAGCTAAATCCCTGGCCCAAAAATTTTAAAAAATTTTAAAAATGTTTAGTAGTCTATGTTTAGAGTATGTAATGATTACATTCCTAGTGGGGAGTTGGTATGCTATCTCCCCATTTCCTATTATCTATTTTTTATTTTGCACTTTATACTTTGGGTTTTTCATATAAGAGAAATGTAATATTTAAGCTTGTGTGTTTGATTTATTTCACTTAACATTATAGTCTCAAGGTGTATCCATTTTCCTACAAATGACTCAAGCTTTTCCTTCTTTATGGCAGAGTAGTACTCCATTGTGTGTAAGTACCACATCCTATTCATTCACCTGTTGATGGACGTATAGGCCACTTCCAAGATTTAGCTATTATGAGTTGTGCTGCTGTAAACATGGGTGCTCATGGATCACTGTAATACGATGACTCTTTCAAGAAGGTACCTAGAAAGGAGCATCTGGATTGAATGAAATTTCTATTCATTCCACAAATGTGTGCAGAGCTCCTGTCATGTGCCAGGCACTGCAGTAGGTATGGGGACGTAAAGGGGAATAGCCCATTCCTCACCTCCAGGAAGAAGCAGGAGGGTGGAGAAGCAGGGTGGCGTTGGTCCTGTGGCCTGTGGCCTGTGGCCCAGCCTGGCTGCTGTGGGAACGGGGCGGGCAGTGCGATCGATCAGGGAGCTTCCTGGGGAAGGTGGTGTTCTGGTTAACGCAGCAGGTAAACCTGAGCCGGGAGCGGAGCGAGAGCTGGGGCTGGGTGGAGGAGCCGTGTGAGGGAGGAGGACTCACTCCTCATCCGAAAGCACGTGACAGCCATGGGGAGAGGGCAGTGTGCCAGCCAGGCGGGGAGGAGGGCAGGTGGTCTAAAGACCCTGCTCCCGTGGTATGGGGGGCTGAGTGTCACCTTCTCCATGGTGCCTTTCTGCATCTGCCTGTCCCCTGCTCCCTCTTGGGGACCCCCCACCCCATGCAGTCTTGGTGCCACGTTCTTTGCTGCTGACACGTTGTCAGTACCATGAACACAGGGTCTGTGGCTTATCCAGGGTCTGGCACAGCATCTGTACACAGTAGGTGCTTCATAAATGCTTTGAGTGAGTGACCACTTAGAGGCAGGGAATGGGATTGATAATCTTGAAAAAATTGATGGCTGGTCAGGTGTCGTGTAATCCCAGGCCTATAATCCCAGCCCTTGGGAGGCTGAGGCAGGAGGATCGCCATGGGCTCGAGGTCATCCTGGGCTACATAGTGCAAGGTCAGCCTGAACTACGTAGCAAGATCCTGTCACAAACAAATGAACAAACCAACCCAAAACAAAGGAAAACAAAAAAAGATTTCTCTGTCCCCAGTGCAGGCAGCATTCTAAGCAGTTTGATGTATTCATTATTTAATTTTGCAACAAATCAAGGCATTAGGGGACCATTCTCCCTATTCTACAGGTGAAAACACTGAGGCCCAGGGAAGTTAAATACAGGAACTTGTCTGAGGCCACACAAATTAGGGAGTAGTTGGAACCTGGATGCAGACTGCCTGTCCCAAGTTGGTTCTCTGATTCCCTTGCTGTCCTTGCATGG
Source organism: Heterocephalus glaber (assembly GCF_053883595.1). Classification (NCBI taxonomy): domain Eukaryota; kingdom Metazoa; phylum Chordata; class Mammalia; order Rodentia; family Bathyergidae; genus Heterocephalus; species Heterocephalus glaber. Next base: position 8,792,639 of record NW_028258414.1, on the reverse strand, counting down.
GAACCTGAGTGCGGCCCTCGTCTCTGTGTACACAGCTCCCCGAGGGGGCCAGAGGAGGCCAGCTCTGCCTGCAGTGCCAGGCCCTGCTCTTTGTGGAAGGGGCCGCTGCCCCAGCAGCTGGAGGGTGGGATGGGGTGGGGCCTGGCCCTTCTGTAATTTGAACCCAGCACATGGGAGGTGCTCAGTAAACACTGAGTGAATGCATATGCGTATGTGTGTGCATGTGCGTGTATTTGCACACAGGCCCTCCACACCCACCCAAGCCTGCCTTTCCCCAGGAGCACCACAGACAGCCTCCCTGTGAGAAGGGGCCTGGCCACCGGCACTGTGGCCTTCTCCCTCCTCCGCCCCTCTCTCTGAGCTGTGCACATCACCACCCAGAGCCCTCCCCTGGCTTCTCCTCCTTCCTTGCACCCTGTGCCTGTCCTCCTTCCCTGCCTTGGGGGGAATGAATGTTCCTTTCCAGGCCTAGGTCAGGCCACCCCATCATCCTCTGAGCCTAAGGGGTCTCTAGGGCCGTAGAGTCCAGGTCTTCCACCCAGTCCTAGGAAGAAGAATGTTAATAACGACAGCCAAGAACAAAAAGGCACCAGTTATAACTAACCTCTGGCTCTCAGTACTCTGCATGATCTACTTACTATTGGCAATAATGCTCTATGTCCGTGCCCACTTTACAGATGAGGAAACTGTGGCCCAGAGAAGTTGCTCGAGGTCATGGAGCTAATCAGTGCAGAGCAGGGGCGCAGGAACGCTACATCACCGCAGGACACCACGGAAGTACAGATGTGTGGCTCAGCTCTCACAGTAGGATAGAGGGGCTGTCACCTGCAGGCCCCCAGGTCCTAGATCAGGGAAGCAGTGGGCTCCTAATGTTCTTCCAGCTGTCAGCCCTGCAGTGAAGTCCTGCTTCACTGTAGCTTATGCTTGGAGTCTTGGAGCCAAGTGTGGCCACAGCCACTAACAGCCAACTGTTGATTGCGGAGAGGAAGGGTAGTTATTTTGGTTCATCCTGGCTGGGGGGAACTTGATTATGAAGGACTGAGTGACATATGTCAGATGACTCATTCAGGATTCCCTACAAACTCTCTCTCTCTCTCATACTCACTCGCCCAGATGGAACATGACCTTGAGCATGGCAGAGTCACTGAGCTAAGTGTGTCCCCTCAGAACTGGTACTTGTACCCCACTGGGATGTAGGTCTTTTCATTTCCAAGCTGGATCCAACAACAACTTGGTCTGAGGCTCCTGCCAAGAACCGTGCCAGTGATCTGCTCACTGTGCCTCAGGGCACGGGGGGAACGGGGGGAACGGGGTACAGGGAATGCTCTGGGTGTCACGTGCTGTAGACTTCTGGAAGCTCCTGCCCTGCCCCGATCCCTATGCCTTTTTTCCACTCTGGGGCCCAGGCTGGCTGTCCAGGAAGCGTGGAAGTTGTCTTTATTTATCTTGACCTTTTCATGTGAGTAATTTTTATAGTTCCATTAACTAGTGAGACCATTTGCAAACCACCAGGCAAAATATATTACCACATGCACCTCGAGGACTTGCGGGTCGCCTTGGTGGGATGCTAATAGTGTGGTGAGCTAACTCACAGGGGACCCCATGAGCAGGGGTAGCCTGGGAGGGGCTGGCGTTGTCTGGCAGTTTGCAGAGGAGACCCCAAGTCTGGCTCGAAAACCTTTGCTCAGCGCTGCCTGGGCAAGCTCACCTTGCTCCAGGACTGACGCCCCAGCGCCGTCTGCATCTCAGGACCCGCTGTCCCCATGCCAGCCTGCATTTGTGCACTCGTGGCTAGAATCAATCGGTCAGAAAGCCAGCAGTGGCAACCAGAAGGTGCAATTGGATCATGATCTCCAGCCCCTTCTTTCAGATGGAGAAACTGAGGCTGAGGAGGGAGGGGCCATGTGCACACAGCAGTGACCTGTGCCTCAGTGAGGGACAGCGTGTGGGTAGGAGTAGGCCGCTGGCAGCACGCCTGCGGGGTCAGTTCTTGGTGTGGCACTCGATCGGCTGGCGAGAAACAGACGCAGGCTGGGGGTCACCGAGCAGAGTTAATAATAAAATGATCATTTGTAATAGTGTGGGAAGTGGAAGCAATTCAGAAATGGTTCAGCATCAAGGGCTACAAACGGAGGCAGCTTCTGCCTTCCCTAGCCCAGAGGAAACACAGGACTTATAGCCAGAGTGGGGGAAGAACCAGCCTGGCCCAGCTTCACCTCCTGCTGTGACTTCCCATTGGCCAAACCTATTCAGAAGCCCCAGGGCAAGGAAGGCTGTTAATGCCACCCATGGAGGTCGCCTTCCAGGCACAGGGAAAGTGGAGGAGGTATGGAGCTGGCCTGGAGGGGTGAATGTAGGAGATCTAGATGATCTCCTAGTGCCCTGGGTTCTCACCTGCTTTTACAGAAGGCACAGAGATGGAGTATCTGTGTGGTTTTATACATTCCCGGGAGAGGGCACTCAAGAAAATATCTGAGTCCAGCATGGTGGCACTTGCCATCCTGCCTCAGCCTCCCAGGATCGCAAGTTGAGGTCCACCCTGGGCAGCTTTGTGACAGTGAGAACCTGTCTTAAAAAAAAAAAAAAAGCTGCTGGTGTAGCTTAGTGCCAATGTCCAGTACTGCAAAAAACAAAGAGAAAAAAACCCAACCTTTAAAAAGCCTACTGTATGTGGCATGACCACAATACTGACCTCAGGGACTACAGGGCACAGTGATGCTCAGTGCCTGCTAAAGAGGAGGGACTTCTCCGAGGTTTCCCTCCCCTTTTTCCACTCACAACAGCTCCTGGCATCCATCTGAGCAAGGCCATCGATAGTAGCATGGGTTTTCACTGCATCATCTCTGTTGCTTCTCCCTGGTCCCCAAGGGAAAGAGGGACAGAAATGGAGTGCTGAGCTGCATCGTGGCTGCACACTCTCGGTTCCTCGGGGTAGACTCAAAGCACCGCTTTAGAAAGGAGCACCAGCATTCTTTAGGCTAAGTGCCTTTGGGACCATCATAGTGGGGAGTGAGTACCTGATAGAGGAATGAAAGGGAGAGACCTTAAATGTCCCACAGTCCAGTTTCCTCTATCCAGGGACTCTACAGCAAGGTCTCCTCCCCTGTAAAGCGCATAACATAAATGCTCCAGGCTTTGCTGCCCAACAGCCTCTGGAGGACTCCACTGGATGATATAACAGTTGTTTTTTTTTTGTACTGAGGATTGAACTCGGGACCTTGTGCTTGCAAGGCAAGTGGCGGCACCACTGAGCTAAATCCCTGGCCCTGGAGGACTCCATTCTGTCCTTGGAGTGTGGAAGCAGCTATGCACGATTTGTTAATGATGGGCGTGGCTGTGTGCCAATAAAACTTTATTTACAAAGACAGGCAGCCTGCAACTTTGGTCCCAGAGTCCTAGATTGCCAACCCTGCCCTACAAACTTGTAAGTCCTCTGTCTTCTGCTTGTGTGTCACAGGACCAGCTCCTCCCTACCTGGAGAAGCAGCTCCTGGAGCTGAGAGCTTGTGCCCACATCTCATGGCCCTAACTCAGTGCTGTTGCCAGAGGAGTGGAGGAAAGGCACCTGGCCCCTGTGATTTCAGAGGGAAGTTCCCTAGGCCTCAGGAGATGGGGTTTAGGGACCAGAAGGGATGAAAGCAGAGAGACAGCCATCCAGGTGGGTCCTAGGGGTGAGCAGGAGGACAGCTTGTGGTGATTCTCCCTCCAGGAGACCTCAGGCCTTATCTGGTGGTGGAGTCCCGATTTGTAGGAGAAGCTGCAGGGCCAAAGGGGAGGGTGGGTGGCTCAGTATTTATGAGGTAGATGCACCCATGCCTGGGCTTGTTCTGCAGTCCACATTGCTGTCCCTTGCTGTGGTTACCCTGGACCACAGGCCTAGAAACAGCACAGGCCAGGGGACAGCCCCAGAGACGGGGGGGTGGGCTTGTGTGTTGCAGGGAGAGCTCTGGGAAGACAGGTGCCCCCTCCTCACATGGACTGTGGTGGGCTCTGGGGGGACAGCTGAGTGTGGGACCCACAGACGTTGAGCACCTACTGTGTCCTGGGTAGCACGAGGGCTCTAACAAGATGGATAGGAAGCCGTCTGCGTCTCCCAGGGAATGGAGGTGGTAAAGGAGGACAGCTGACTCCCTTGAGGCATGCTGGGATAGCCTTTGACAGAGGCTCAGGCATGTGTGTGAAATCCCTGAGCCCCAGCACATAGTAGGTGCTCAAAAAATGGTACCACAGGAAGTGGTAACGGCTGTCAGCGTGCTTGGCTTTGTGTGTGTGTATAAAATGATCATTGCAGCTCATGCAAATCAATCACTTACAGTGTGCCTGGGTACTGGTACTTTGCATGTATCATTTCATTTAACCTCTGCAGCACCCTGTGCAGTAGGTACTACTGTTGTCTCCATTTTACAGGTGAAGAGGGATCCCGTACCATAACTATAATAGGTAGACCTGGAATTCAGTCTTAGATCATCCTGTTGTCCCCTCCCTGGCCCCTGTTCCCCAGCAGCACAGGCCCCAAACAAGCGAGTGAGGGTGGCCGTGTGTCTGTGTGGGGGGAAACCAGCTCAGTGTCACAAGGACGCTGCGTTAGTGTCCGGGGAGACCCTGCTAGTGGCCCCGGTGAGGCTCCTGCAGCTCTTGCTGTGCCCCAGGCCCCGCTGTGGACACCATCAAGTTGCTTGTTCCTCACAGCTCCTGTCACTGTCCCCCACTGAACAGATAGGGGTGACACAGGAATGGAGGTGACCTGAGCGACTGAGTCCAGACCTCTGGGTCTAGACCTGACATCCTGGATCAGTCTGTGCTCTTTTTTCTCTTCCTTTTTCACAGTACCGGGGATTGAACACAGGGCTTTTGAACTGAGCTACTTCCCAAGCCCATTTTTATTTTGAGATATGATCTCCCTAAGTGTCTAAGTTGTCCAGGCTGGGGTGGAACTTGGCATCCTCCTGCCTCAGCCTCCTAGAGTACTGGGACTACAGGCATGCGCCATACCAAGCTTAGCCTGTGTTTTTAACCACTGATCCCTGTTTCTCCCAGATGTTCCTAGCACACCAGGAGGTTAGGAGCAGGACAGGTGGTGGGGAGCTGCCCCCAGTCACACGGCTGATTCTGTTGAGCCGGCACTGGGGTCCCTGCCCATGAGAGCAACAGCCCTGGAGAAGCCACTTGACAAAAGTCCCATATAGAGGAGGAAGAGGAAGAGGCCAGGAAGGCAGAATCCTAAGCCCCCCTCCCAGGGTCAGCTGTGTGGGATCCAGGTTCAGAGCAACCTAGGGAGCCCTCACTCTGGGGCAGCTGCCTTACAAGACCCAGGCCTCAGTGGAGGGGCTGTTGCCTTGGCTGCCAGGTCTTGGGGTCCCAGAGGGCTGCCCCAGCTCCCGGGAGCATCCTGATTCCCACATTCCTTGCACCTCAGGTGACTCTGCTTGCAGCACTCCCTCCACCCGTGTTCAAACACAAAGTAGCCCAAATGCCAGATGCTGCTGTTCACTGTCAGTATTTCAGGCTTCACGTGATGCTGTCCAAACACCACCATGAAATATGAACAGATTAAGGTTTTAACAAGCAAACAGTGCAGATCCCAGCCATACCAGGACAATGAGTGGAGGGAATGGCAAGGTCAGGAGGGACCACGGGGACACCGGCTGCACCCCTGGAGGCCCAGGGCTTGTGAGGTGTCTGAAGGGAGGTGCTCGACAGTCTGCCCTCAGGTCCCTAGACTTTGGGATGGACCAAGAGAAAAGACAGTGGAGTGTGGCACTTGATCAGAGCCCTTGACCTTGGGAGAGGGCAGTGATCAGGTCTCTGGGGTCGGAGGGGGACAGCAGGCAGGACACAGATGTCCTTTCCAGACCTCCCTCCCTGCTCCCTCCAGCTGGCCCAACAGGGCTCTCAGTGTGTTGAAGCAGCTGCCGTGGCCCCTGTTGCTGGCCTTTGCTGACCCTCCTGGGGGCTACAGCACCCCTTGCTGGTCCCTCTGCACTGACGCCCCCTGAGCCGCATGGGCCAGGGTCGGGGGGACACAGCCTGGACTCACGAAGGCCCCATGCTGTTGGCCCCCTCACTTCCCTCCACCTTCAGAAGCCTCTGTCTCTAGGAGCTTCTTCCCCAAGAGCCTTCCTCCTTGGGTGAGAGGCCACATACTGTCCCTGAGGTCACAGATACACAGCCTCAGTTTCCCCGTTTTGAGGTCTCTTCCAGCCCTGGCATGCTTGCACCCTCTGAGGTGGCAGAGATCCCTGCAGTCCAACAGCAGCTGAGGTGGCTGTGAGCTAACCTGACAGGCTGTCACGCAAACAGGCCCAGCTGGAGCGAGCAGGGACTGCAGCAGCTCGTGGGGGTAGGGACAGGAGACAGGGCAGGGCCATCGGCTGAGGCCAGGGCTGGGAGCTGGCCAGGCTCAGTGGCTGGCATTAGTAGTGAGCCAGGGGGTGGATGCCTGGTGTCCAGTGTCGGGGGCGAGGGGGGACAGTGACCCATTTGTACTTATTTGGAGAGGGACGGGGATGGCAGCGGGCGTGGCAGGCTTCAGCCTTGCTGGGGCCCAGTGAACTGTGGCTATAACTGAGCTGGTCTCGTGAGTTGGGGTCTAGCCTGGTTCCCCAGTGGAGCTGAGGTAGCCGCTCCCCAGAACTCCAAGCAATCTGTGGATGGGTCCTCAGCCCAAACCATAGCCCTTCCAAAAGCCGCTGTGCAGGTGAGGACCCCGGTGCCAGGCTGACCGAGACCACAGGTGGCCCAGGGCACCTGAAGTGGCGCTGCTGGGTCTGCCTTGCTGGGCACCTGGACAGAGGCAACGGCTTTGTGAGCATCTGTGTTCAGGAGGGACCAGGCCACTACTGAGAGGGACTTGTCTAACCCGGCAGTGCCTTCCTAGTGGGCATTCAGGCCAGGCAGCCGCTCCAAACCCACTGTGGTGGCCACTTGCCCCCCAGCCTAAGCCAGGATGGCAGAAGTTCTCTGGGTGCTTTCTGGCCAAAGCCCTCATCTGCATCCCCTGGGAATTGGACGGGGTGATGGCAGCTGCTGATCTCTGAAGCTTTCAACATGGGTGGGGCGGTGGAGGGTCTCTAATCCTCCCCAATGGAAGAGATGGGCAGAGCTCTTAGGAGCAAAGGATGACCTTGAGAAAAAAGTGAATTCTGTCAAAAGTTGAGTGAAATAACCTCCCTCCCTCACACTGCTGTCAATAAACCTCCTCGGCAGAGGCGCTGGGAAAGTTTGCTCGAGCGGAGCCTCCTGGCTTGGAGGCTGTAGCATTTGACTCTGTGATAAGAAATTGCCAGGCGCATTCTAATTACAATTAGCATCATCATGGATGTCTCTCTTAATTACTTTCTCATAATTAGCTGTTGCTTTTTCTCAGCATTTGTATACTTTGCAGATTCGCTGACATTTGAGAGCCCCAAATAGGGACATTTGGGGAGGGGGGGCAGAAAGGTGGGGGCAAGGTCTCAGTTCTTCTCGGGAGCCTGGGACATTTCCCGGCCTTTGAAGGAAGCAACTGAGACAAGAAAATGCAAATGAAGGGACAGGTGACTTCCTGTGCAGAGTGAGCAGCAGGAGGGGACTGTGGATGAGGGGCTGGTTTGCCAGGAGTCTCCAGAGGTTAAGCCCCGGGAAGAAAGTTCTTTAAAAGCCACCAAGCCTTGTCATTTCTGGGGGTTGGGTTTTACTTTAGGAAACGAGGCTGGGACAAAACGCACCCTCGGTGGATCTCTTTCAGTTAATTAAACTGTGCAGGCCTTGAGCTTGATTTCCCCCAGCCAGCGATGTGTCCCGAGCGTCTCTGGCACCAGGGCGTTGTGACACAGCCGGTTCTGCTGCTCCTTGCCGGATGGCTGGCTTCACTGTTGTCTTTTGCTCTCCCGCAGCCCTGTGTACGGAGGAGTGTGTGCACGGCCGCTGTGTGTCCCCCGACACCTGCCACTGTGAGCCCGGCTGGGGAGGCCCTGACTGCTCGAGCGGTGAGTCTAGGCTGTGACTCGGGCGGGGCCGTGGCAGTGTGTGCTGGCTGCTGGGCTGGGTGGGCATCGGGGAGCAGGGGCCTGCAGTACTGGAGATGGTACCTGTGGGGGTATGGGTGAGGTTCTGTGGGGCTGTGTGCGTTCCAAGTGGAGAGAGTTGTGGGGTCGTCTGTACGACCTTGGCTTTTGGTGGAGCACCTCCAGATGTCCCTGAGGGCCAGCTGGCTGCAGACCCAGAAGGCGCCATGGACTAGACCCGGTCCTCGGCTTTATTAGGTGCCTCCACAGGGACTGTTTATGAGACTGATGGGCACCAGGGAATCCTCTGCCAGGAGCCCAGCTGGAGACAAACCCTTCCCTCTGGCGCATTTCTCCCAAGTGTTTGCAGAGGACACTCAGCCAGCTGGTGGTTGGTTAATGTCACAGTCTTACCGGATTATCAGAGGCCATGGCTGGTGTGGAAGCCCAGGTTTCTGCCTACTTTGGCTGGGGCAGAGTCTCTTTATGGTGACCTGGCCATGACATGGCCAAGCTGATCTACTAGGTTCCAAGCCTCATTATGTAGCTATCATGGGGGAGGGGGGGCTTCGTGTCCCTTACCCCATACTGACTCAGTGGCCGTGCAGACTTGGAGAGGATCATGTTGGCCTCGTGGGGGGGGGGGGCGGCTCTTGCCCTCTCTTGCTCTCCCTGCTGGGTTAGAACCATCCAGTTTAGGTCCTTTTTTCTGAAGTCCCTGAGTGAACCCTCACTGTCTGCCTAGCATATGAGCAGCTACCGGCCAGAGCAGCCAGGCCATGACAGGAGACATGTTGGTTGGGTACTATGTCTTGCTTCCTCCCGGCCATGCTGTGCTTTGTATAACTTCACTTAGAGCGGATCTTGGTTAAAGGCCTATCAGAGTTGGGTCTGGAGGGCCCTGCGGGGATGGGTCTGCCGCCCAAGTCCAGTGCTGAGAGCCGCCCACTGGAGGTGACACCTGGCCCTGCGTGCATGTGACTCCCCTTGCTGGGGAGGTGTGGGGTGGACACAGTTCTCAGGATGGTCCTGAGCAGTGGGCAGACACTGTCTTCTCAGGGTGGGGGAGACGGAGTGATGGTGGCACTTGGTGACCAGGACGTGGCCATTCAGAGTAGGTCTTGTCCCCAGAGTGAGTTCGCCAAACATAGGGTTAACAGTCCTGTTACTTGGCACAGAGTTAAAACCAGTACCGCTGGGCCGGGGGGTCTAGCTCAGTGGCACTGCACCTGCCTCGCAAACGCAAGGTCCTGAGTTCGATCCCCAGTACCAAAAACCCCCCCAAAAACCAAAAACCAGTACCGCCATCAGGCTTGGTGTGGAGTGGTCCCCAGGCAGCTTCTGCTCCGTTAAATGCACCTGCAGTAGCTGAAGCGCCACACACTCAGGTCTCCATAAAATACTGAGGAGCCCATGGGAAGTCCTAAAAGATGGCTTCCAGGAAGGTTCTCTTACATCAACTGCCTAAGAATTGCACTGTAAGAAGCAGCAACCTCTCCACAAGTGAGTGCATCTCCATCCACGGTGGTCAGGCTGGTGTCCAGATTGGCAACACCTGCTGGGAGCTCTACTGCCTGAAACGTGGCATCCAGGCAGATGGCCAGATGCCAAGTGACAAAACCACTAGGGGAGGAGATGACTCCCTCGGCAAGACTGGTGCTGGAAGACACATGCCCAGGGCAGTGTTTGTAGACCTGGTACCCACAGTCATGAATGAAGTACACACTGGTACCTACTGCAGCAATTCCACCCTGAGCAGCTCATGACAGGCAAGGAAGATCCTGCCAGTAACTGCCCGTGGGCACTACACCATTGGCAAGGAGATCATTGACCTCATTGTGCACCGAATTTGGAAACTAGCTGACCAGTGCACAGGTCTACAGGGGTTTTGGTTTTCCACAGCTTTGGCAGGAGAACTGGCTGTGGGTTCACCTCCCTGCTGATAGACCCTCTCTCCATTGTCTACACAAGAAGTCCAAGCTGGAGATCTCCATTTACCCAGACCCCCAGGTTTCCACAGCTGTAGCTGAGCCCTACAACTCCATCCTGAGCACCCACACCACCCTGGAGCACTCTGATTGTGCCTTCATGGTAGACAACAGGGCCATCTATGACATCTGTCATAGAAACCTCGCTATTGAGTGCCCAACCTACACTAACCCGGATAGGTTGATAGGTCAAATTGTGTCTTGCATCACTGCTTGGGGAGGTTACTCGAACTCAAACCCTGAAGGACTCTCAGGAAGCACTGCACAGGGATTTAGTGCAAGAGCTCCAGGCCCAAACCATGACTCACTACTTCCTAGTTGTATGACCTTGGGGAACACATTAAGATCTCTGAGCCTCCTTTTCCCTGGAAAAAATTTTGAAAAAATAGTCATATTTACCTCACAGACCTGTCTTGAGGGTTAAATGAAATAATTTAAATAAAGTATTTAGTCCTGAAATGTATTAATGCTCGCTGTTGCTCCTGATGGAGCCTTGACTATTGATCTGACAGAATTCCAGACCAACCTGGTGCCCTGTCCCCACATCCGCTTCCTTCTGGCCACATGTGGCTGTCATCTCTGCAGAGAAAGCTTACCATGAGCAGCTTTCTGTAGCAGAGATCACCAATGTCTGCTTTGAGCCAGCCAACCAGATGGTGAAATGTGACCCTCTCCATGGTAAATACATGGCTTGCTGCCTGTTGTACCATGGTGATGTGGACCCCAGAGATGTCAGTGCTACCATTGCCGCCATCCAGACCAAGCGTACCATCCAGTTTGTGGACTGGTGTCCCACTGGCTTCAAGGTTGGCATTAATTACCAGCCTCCCATGGTGGGGCCCGGTGGAGACCTGGCCAAGGTGCAGCGGGCCGTGTGCACCCTGAGCAACACCACAGCCATTGCTGAGGCCTAGGCTTGCCTGGGCCACAAGTTTGATCTGATGTTTACCAAGCGTGCCTTTGTACACTGGTACGTGGAAGAGGGGATGGAGGAAGGGGAGTTTGCTTAGGCCCGGGAGGACATGGCTGCCCTAGAGAAGGATGATGAGGAGGTTGGTGTGTTTTCTGTTGATGAGGAAGGTGAGGAAGAAAGAGAGGAATACTAAAAATGTCACAAAGGTGCTGCTTTTACAGAGAATCTTGTTCTGTTTTAAAAATTGAAAAGTTGTGGTCTGATCATTTAATATGTAGCAGTGTATGCTCTTATATACAATTACTGACCTATGCTTTATAACATATATGCTTTGTTACAGACCCAAATTGTCCATTTCTCTGCTGGGTTTTGAATAAGGTATTCTCTGTCCTAAAAAATAAATAAGAATAAAAGATGGCTTCCAACCCTGTTTGGGAGGAAAATAGCATTGAATTAAGGGAATTTAAAGGTTCTCACTTTCACGATCACTCAGAGCACTGAACATTTAAATGCCCTGTGGAGGTTTCCAACCTCTGCTTGGATCCCTCCAGTGACAGGGAACTTACTACTTCCCGTGGAAGCATCTTGTGACTATTGGAAAATTTCCCCTTCTATCCAGTGGAAATCTATCCCTGGCATCTACACTTGTTTCTTGCCTGTGATAAAGGCCAAGGGAGGCAGGGTGATGGGTCGACCGGAACTTCTCCCAGGGAGCCTGGTGGACAAGGCCTCAGGCTGTGTACAAAGACTGCAGCCACTGAGTCCCCATAGAAGAAAGCAGGGTGCATCGGTGAGCCAGCTGTTCAGGTACAGAAGACAGCCACCCGCTCCCTCTCTGGCTTCTTTTCTCCCAGCTGCTTTATTTCTCATGTGACTTCTGGGCTGGTGTCTCCTCCCACAGCCCATGGCCTTTATTCCCCTAAAATGATTGCTCCTACGTCTGACCACACAACTGCAGGTTCCATCTGACCAGTGTGGAAAAATAAAAATGGAGATTGCTACCATTTATTGAATTTTACTATGCATTAGGCACTGTATTTATATACTCGTTTAATCTTCACGACAACCTTATGATGTGAGAATTATAAATGGCCCCATTTTACCAATGAAAAAGTTTCAGCACAGAGAAGTTAAAGATGTTTCAACACACACGGAGAATAAATGGTGGAGCCAATACCATCACCCAGACAAAAACCTGGGTCCTGTGCCTGAACTCTTAATTATTTTCTTCCTTCTGTGGACCCCCCCTTTTCTCCTCTCCTCCCTCCCTCCCCCTTTGTTTTTTTGTTTTTTGTTTTTCTTCTGGTACCAGAGATCGAACTCAGGACCTTGCGCTTGCCAGGCGGGTGCGGCGCCACTGAGCTAAATCCCTGGGCTCCACTTTGTTTTTTTGAGACAAGGTCTCACTATGTAGTTCAGGCTGGTTTTGAATTTACTGTGTATCCCAGGCTGGCCTTGAACTTGCAGCAATTTTCCTGCCTCAGCCTTCCCAGTGCTGGGATTACAGGTGTGCACCGCCACACCCTTCAGGGTGCTAAACCTCTCATAATCCAGCCTAAGGTGGAAATAGACCTTCAATGGGAAATCATAGTTGCTCACATGGGAGAGGAGGATCTGCCTAAAAGAGATGTCGGGGAGATAGAGGAGTCAGGCTCGGGATACGAGTTGCTAGCAGCCTGGGCCTGCTTGCCAATATGCTGTTGGACCCCTGGCTGCCTGCCATGGGCCCGTGACAGGGGTGGCTCAGGTCTCAGTGGGTGCTGTGTGTGTCCCTAGCAAGCTCTGAATGGACCTGTACATGGGACACCTTTGCAGAGAGGCCTCGGTTTGGTTCCATTGGAAGCAATTGCTGGTCTGCTTTTTTCTTCCTCTCTCTGATTCCATGTTGAAAAGAAAGGTCGAAGCTCACCAAACATGTAGACAAAAAAGGAGGCCCCAGAACCTCCCAGAGATGACCACTGTGGCCCTTTGGGTGCTTGTCCTCTCTGTCACTTCTCTAAACATTTGTGTATACAGCTTCTTTCAGAGCACGTGTGCGTGCTAGTCCATAACTTGCTTTTTAAATTCACCTTTAAGTCATGCTCTCCCTCATTTCCTTGTCAGTAAACCTTAATCTCCTTTTAAATATTTCAGGACCTGGTGGAATTCCTGCTATGGATTACCAAATGTATTTAACCAGTCTGTGTTGTGGAACACGAAGGTTGTTTCTGATTCTTCAGGATGGTGGGTCCACCATCCTTTATCCATGGTCCTCAGGGCTTGTGGGTTTCAGAATTTACAATTTTCCCTGGTTAAAAAAGTACATGGCAACTATGTCATGTGTAACACGAACCCCCAACAGAAACCAGGCAGCACCCTGGGGGAAACCATAATTTTCTGCAGTGACACATAACATATCACGTCTAGTGACATAAAGACAATCCATAACCTCAAATCAGTTCCACGTGTAGTTTTACTGCTACATGAATATTGGCACCGAACTTCAATATTTTGTTTTAGATTTTTGGATTGCAGATGTATGGATAAGGGCCTGTGGCCTTGGCTAAAAATGTTGCAGGGATTCTTCTTGTGCATATATCTTTGTCCCTTTGTCCCAGTGTATTCTTAGGATAAATTCCTGGAAGTGGCAGGGTGGGTTATAAAGATCCATCATCGGGTTCCTGCCCCTGCTCTGCCCTTTGTGGCCGCCCAGGGATTTATGAATCCAACAGTCATGAAGGGGACAAATTTAGTACTCAGGTGGGGGTGAGGACTTTCCATTCTTTTACAGACTTATGACCCTATAGCCTAATTCCTTGAAGGCCTGGACCAATCTCTTTCCGCTCCATAAAGGAAGAGGGCAGACTCGTGAGCTCTGTGGATAGTCCCGAGCCGTTACCTGAACCAATATGCGGAAGTGGAGTGGCTGCGTGCTTGGCCATAACCCTCCATCCCATCGAATAATGAAGAGTCGAGGCTGGAATGTCAGTTTATGCTGAATAAAGACGACAGAGTGACTCTTATTAAATTGCACTAATCTTGCAAGTAGAGATAAAAAGAAAAAAGTTTTCCTATATTGAATGTCTAGCTTTTAAAAGTAATTAGGAAGATTAAAGCACTGACAATGATTGAGATAGAAACATTATTCATAACTTTTATTTCTGTACTGGGCAATGATCCAGTATATTTCATTTATGAGGTTTGAGCTGTAAGGAGAAGGACGTGAGCCAATTCCTAAATTAAATATGCCCTGTTAACTTTTATAAATGATACCCAAGAATTAACTTGGAAATTTAAGCTTTCATTGTATTATTTAATTATTGTAATTCCCGGGTCCCTTGTCTTTGTTCCCATGGTGCTTTGTAGTTTGGCTTCTGGGCAGTAGAATGGGATTTGGGTTTTGGTCTCAGGGCTCCCCAGAAGGGGTAGGGTAGATGGAAAGAGAGTCCTGCCTCTCCACTGCCTCATTGTCTTCCATCTTCTTAGTCCCCCAAGCTGGTCTCATTCACGCACGTAGGAGGACGCACAGGACAAAGTGCCAGGACAGGACCTGGCACACGAGGGCCCTACTGTCTGGCAGCGCCTTCCCCAGCCCAGATGCAGTGCGAGGCAGCACTGGAGCAGCCCAGTCATGGAGGCAGCAGACACCAAGCCGGGCCCCAAGTCAGATCCCCACTGGCAGCCACTTCTGCCAAGTCCAGTGAGTTCTTATCTTGCATGATGTGTGGAACCCCTGGCTGACTCGGCTCTGAGCTGTCTTTGCTGATGAAAAGCAAACATTTACCAGCTCAGAAATATACCCATACTCCTGGGCCAGCTGGGGATTTGGTGGGTTAGTGCATCTCAGATGGAGGTGTGTGCTTGCTGGAGACTTTAAAAAAAAGAAAAAAAAGGTCGTAAAATATACATAGCACAACATTTCCCATGTTAACCATTTTCAAGGGTACAGTATTGGGACATTGGTCCATTCACATTGTTGTGCGACCCTCACCACCATGCAACTCCAGAACTTTTTGTTTTGCCAGCTGAAACTCTGCATCCATTAACCACAGCTCCCCAACCCCCTGCCCCCAGAACACCATGCGCTCTGCTTTCTGTCTCTGAATTTGACTACATTGTGCTTCATATAAGTGGAACCATAAAGGTTCATCCTGCTTTTGAACTGGTGTATTTCATTTAGCACAGTGTCCCCGAGGTTTATCCATGTTGTAGCATGTGTCAGAATTTTCTTCCTTTTCAGGGCTTTTGTATAGAATACATTTTCCTTATCCTTCCTCCTGGCAGTGGGCACTCAAGTTGCTTCTCCCTTTTGGTTGCCATGAATACTGCTGCTATGAGCACAGGTGGACAAATGCTCAAGCCCCCACTTTCATTTCTTTGGGGTTTAGAGCCAGAAATGGGGTCTTCTGGGTCACCTGTAATTCCATGTTTAGTTATTTGAGGTATCGCTCTAACAGTTTTCCACAGTGGCCAGACTACCTTGCATTTCTCCCTGCAATGCGTGATAATTCCACTTCCTCCACATCTGCAATGCTTGTTATTTTCTGCTGTTTTTTGTTTTTTCAGTATAGCCATCCTAATGGGTGTGGAATAGTATATTATTGTGGTTTTAATTTGTATTTCTCTAATAATTAGTGATGTTGATCATCTTTTCATGTACTTATTGGCCATTTGTTCAGCCTCCTTAGAGCAATATCTATTGCAACAACCCCTTGCCCATTTTAAAATCAGGTTGTTTTTGTTGATTTACAGTTCTTTATCTATTTTATTAATTTTTTGGGGGGGGTACTGGGGATCAAACTCGGGAACTTGTGTTTGTGAGGCAGGCAGCAGAACCACTAAGCTAAATCCCCGGGCTTCTTTATTTTAATATTAACCCCTTTCTGAATACATGATCTGCAAATATTGTCTCCTATTTTGTGAGTTCCCTTTTCACTCTGCTGATAGTGCCTTTGATGCATAAAAGGTTTTCTTTAAATTTTGATGAGGTCCAGTTTAACATTTTTTTTTCTTTTGTTGCCTTTGTTTTTAGTGTCATATCCAAGAAATCATTACCAAATTCAATGTCTGAAGCTTTCTCCCTATAGTTTCTCATAAGAATTTTGTAGTTTTAGCCTCTTACATTAGGTCTTTGATCCACTTTTTTTTTTTTTTGAGACAGGGTCTCGCTATGGCCTTGAACTCGTGATGATCCTTCTGCCTCAGCCTCCCAAGTACTAGGATTATGAGCATGTGCCACCATGCCAGACTTCATTTGAAGTTAATTTCTGTGTATATCTTAAGCTAAGGCTCCAACTTCATTTTTTCTGCACGTGGATATCTAGTTTTCCCAGGACCATTTGTTGAAAAGATTTTGCTAGAGATTCTTGAAGCTAGAGTTTAAATCTTTCTCTATGTAATTGCATATTAATTATCTGATCATTTAAGTATTGTTTCTTATATTAGAATAAATATAGTTTTCTTAAAGTGATAATGTGAGTTTATGGTGAGACTTTTGAGACCGTGCCAGGAGCTTCCCCGAGGGCAGGACTACTTTAGGGGTGAAAATGGAGAAGGATGAACAGGTAGGAAGACCCCGACCAGAATTAGATCTCTGGGCTGGTGACTGGTCGAAAGGGTGGTTTAGCAGGGGTTGGGACCTGAAGTAAGCCGGGGACTCTTCCATCCCACGGGCCGGGATGCCTACAGCACCCCACTGGCTGTGCCAAATTGGCACAGGGGCTCAGGTACTGTCCACGCTCTATCGATAGTCTTGGGTGCTCTGGGAGTCTCTCCATCTTTCCTCACTGCTCAATGCTTCCCTAGCAGAGCTGGAGTCCTGTGAACCCCACTGCTGTGGCTCTGGCGCCCTCTCTTCCTGCAGCTGTCTTCACCATTCCTCTCACATAGCCACATCCTCCTGGCTTGGAGAGTTTGAAAGTGTGGCTGGGACCCTGGAAGCTGATCTGTGGCCACCGAGATCTCACAGTTCAACTTGAAACCATTGCATCAGGAGCTGGAAAGGCAGCCTCGGGAATCGTCTGTTCCACTCCTTCCGTTATACAGAGGGGCAAACTGGGGCCCAGAGTGGGGAAGCAGAAGGTACCTGATGTCACCCAGGTGGGCAGCGGCAGGGCTGCAGTGCCTCCAGGGCTGCCTGGGCCTCCCATGTTCGGTGCCTTTCATCTTCCGCAGCCTCTCTCGGAGGTCAGGGCCGCAGTGGGTCTCATCACAGCCGAGCAGACAGGCCATGTGGTTCTGTAGACCTCTGGACAGGAGACCTGGGGTTTGGACCCTCCTGGTGCCTCCTCTGCCGGGCCCGGAGCCCACCTTGGGGCAGTGGACTAACTTCTGATGTTCAGTCAACTCTTGAGTAGTGGATCTGGGATCAGGACCAGAACTGGTTTCTTCCCACAGCTCCATCCTGAGAAGGTGGACGTTGTGTAAGTTCAGGCTGTTGTAACAAAAATATCACAGAGAAGAGGAATGTACTCCTCACAGTTCTGGAGACTGGAATCCAGGAGCAAGGTGCCGGCTGATTCTGTTTCCAGTGAGGACTCTGGTCCTAGTTTGTAGACCAACATCTTCTTGTGTCCTCATGTGGGAGAGGGAGATCATCTCTCTCCTGTCTCTTCTAAGGGCACTGATCCCATCAGGAGGGCTCCACCTCATGACGTTTTGAGCATGGAAAGGCCTCACCGCTACACACCACCATATTGGGGATTAAGGAGGCTTCAATATATGAATTTGGGAGGATGCAAACATTCGGCCCACAGCACGGCTCTGTGCCCTAAACAGGAAAGTTGTCTCCTGTCTCTGACTGGGTGCCCCTGGCTAAGTCCTTCCTTCTCTGTGGGCCTCAGTTCTCTCCTCTGTAGAATGGGAAGATTTGTGTGGCTCTTCCAGCCCTAAAATCCCGTGATGCTCTGTTTCTGGGAAATAAAAATCCAGCACTCTGGCAACCTTCTTGCTGAGCCCAGATGGAGAGAGTCCCCTCCTGACAAATCCTCCCCGGTGTGGCCCTGGATGGCCCAGGTGCAGGCCGGCACTGCCCAGGAGGGGCTGCACAGAGGGCACGGTGCCAGCCGGAGCCGCAGCTCTCTCCCGGTTGTGCTTTTCACTACATTGAGCCGCTGTCAAGGTTAAAGCAACTTCAGATGAATCTCCACAAAGCAATTACACTTGCTGTTCCAGCCCCCGGCACCTCGCAGGCCCGCCTGTGCCGCCTTCTGCCGGCAGCTGGTACGTCCGTGGGGTTCCCCGGGACAGTGGGCCCTGCGCACTGGGGTGCAACCACTGTGACGGGGACAGAAGGGAGCTACGGACACACGGCAAGTGCTTTTCCAAGGTCTGTGAGCAAGCGGGACGGCTGTTCCCTCAGAATGCCAATGTTGAGCAGAAGAAGAGTTAATAGCTGGGCCCAGCCTCGGCAGGCGGCTCACGTTGCCCTATGCCGAGCTCTGTTTAACACACGTTTGCCGAAAAAGACCAGGAGGAGAGTGGAGAAGCCACAGCCCAACCTCAGTCCTGAGTTCTGGGGTCCAGGGGCTGCAGAGGTTGGGGGGCAGTGGTAAGAAGGTGGCCCCATTGGCCTCTGTCCATCTTGCTGCTGTTGGCCGTTACCTCTCCCTGCAGTTCCCACCTCCATCCTTTTGAGACAAGTGGTCTCAGTGATGCTCTGGGAGCCTGTGGGGAGGATGAGTCTTCCCTTCCACAGTCACTTTACCCCAGAGATGGCTCTCACGGGATTTAGAGGGAGTGGACATGTAGGTGCCCTGCCCTCCTGGGGACCCAGCCCATTGTCAGGATGAGACAGGGCGGGGGGGGGCAGCCTGTGGAGACCCCAGGACACAAGACTGCAGACAGCTGTCCTTCCTAGCTGTCGTGTTCTTGTGACAACACCCCCACTCCCTAGGAGAGGACGGGAGACCTTCCCAGAGCCCCAGACAACTCCTAGGAGCCCCAGGGCCCAGCTCAGGTTGAGGGGCCTCTGCTTCCCCTGGGGTCCCCCCTCTCCCGCTCTACCTCTCCAACAAAGAGGCCCTGGGACAAACAGCCTCGGAGCCCTGGCACACGGGGCCTGCCCTGGAAGTCAGGGTTTGTGCAGGGGAGAACCAGGAACTGGATGGCCCTGGGGATGGGGGAGCTGCATGTGCAGGGGAGTTGGCAGAGGAGGAGGGAGGTAATTCAGCCCAGCTCAGCTCTGGCCATCTGCTCCTTGAGAACAAAATTAATAAATAAATGACACACAGAGAGTCACCCTGGGGAAGTGGCAGGAGGCAGGGGTGGGAGGGCCTGCCCAGTGCCAGGAGCCAAGCTGGCATTGTCGTGTGGGGCTGGCAGCAGGTGCCAACCCCCCCCATGGCCCCATGCGGGCATGGAGAGGACACTGTGCCCCATGCACAGGCTGTGCTTCCAGGAGTGGCCTGGGCAGGATCCCAGCGGAGCGGGAGTCATGATCGCTCTGCCTGCACCTGCCATCCAGGGACAGGAAAGGAAGAGGCCTGGAATGGTGGGGCCTAGTGAGCCCTGGATCTGCTGTGGGGTGGACCTGTGGTGACCTCATGGTTGCAGCCCTAGAGTGGGGACAAGGACCCCTACCTTGGGGATGAGGATGCTCAGCGGCCCAAGTTCTGTAGACGTGTTCCTAGCAAAGTGTAGGGTTGTGGATGAGGCAGAAGGGACACGGCCACCTGGGCTTGGCCCCTGCTGACTGCTTGCCTAATGCACCCAGCACTTACCCCACCACCACCACCACTCTGCTCTACAGAAACTCAACATCCTTATCCCTCTTTCAGATGAGGAAACCGAGGCCTGAGGGCACACAACGAGCAAGCAGCATGGGCGGGGTTTGAACCAGGCTGTCTGTTTCTGGAGATCACACTTGAAACTCCTCTTAATACCTCTTCACAGGGCTCTCTGCTGCCTCTCTCAAAACCTTCCCATACTTGGAAGATGTGGAGGTGCAGAAAAGCCGAGGGGGCCCTCTCCTGAGCCCTTCTCTGCAGCAGTCCCCAGGTCTTGCTCGTCCCTGGGACCTGGAGTGCCTCAGGAGACCTGGCACAGGGTGGGCACTCAGCAGGGGCCCAGCTGGACCCAGTCCATCTGCTTTCCCATTTGATCACCTCTTCTCTTCCTCCTCAGTGATGCCCTTGTGGTGGGGCTGGGCCTGGGGAGGAGGGAGGGGCTCTATTGAAGGCTTGAGGGATGCAGGGCCATGTTGCTTGACCTCCCAAAGCTTTTAACCTAAAACATGTGCCCCAGAGATTGTGATTGAACCCAGAGTCAGAGGTCATGTTCAGTGGGACAGAGGAGAAAGACGCCGGGAAGGTGGAGGAGCCAGAGCCCCAGGAAGGATGCGATGTGAGGGTTCAGAGATGGAAACAGAGGATGTTCAAGGACCACATAAGCAAAGGGGCTGAGTGGCGAGCCAGCCCAGTGTGGTTGGAGTAAGGGTCCCAGAGGCCTGGGAGCCAGGCTGGGTGGTTCCTACAGCAAGGCCTGGGAGCTTGGATGTGACTCTGTGGACTGTGGCAGCCCCTGAAAGTGCATTTTGCATCAGCTGAATCTGTGTTGTTTCCTGCTGGGGGCAACTCCTTCACCCTTTCTTCTCCCACGTTACCTGTGACCAGCTCTGGGCCTTGGTGTAGGGCGAGAGGGGTGCTGGAAGTTGTGCTCTGTACCTGGGCCTGACTGGAGTGACTGAAGGACATATGGCAAGCTCTCCTGGCATTGGGAGGGAGCAGATTGGATGAGGGGAGCCCACTGTAAGAGTTGGGGAATGGATCTGGCAGGGGGTGAGCTAGTGAGGCCAAGTTGGGCGTGTCCCCGCCTGACACCTTCTGCTTCTCCGGCTGGACCAGGGAAAGCAACCTGATGACCAGTGGATTTCCAGGGGGAGCACTTGGGATGACCCTATTGTCCCGGGCATCTCTGGCTCCTGGCCCACCTACTAGGGTCAGTCCCACCCTCCACCTTCAGTCCCCAGACCCCAGAGGGACGCCCGAAGCAGGCAGCCCCTGCAAGAGAGTCTGCCACAGAACTGGGGAATCTGTCACCCTGTAATAAGCGAAGCCCATTCTGGCAGGCTGGGTAATAGGCCTCAAATTGAATAATTAATAAAGTTATAAAAATATGTCTACTATATGGCCAGAATAATTCAGCCCAATTAGAAGCAATTATTTCTTGCAGTTATGCCACTCGATATTTTTTATGAACAGCTCTAGCAACAAGACAGGATTCCCAGGTTTGACTATCTGCTTGAGAAATTCTGTTGAAAACAACCCTTCCTAGAATTTATTCAGTTGAAGAATAGCTATTTTTCCTTCTGTCCATCCATCCATGTATCCATCCATGTATCCAGTAGAT